>NC_061113.1:247949277-247957647 GCF_002878395.1 Capsicum annuum
TTTTTTGTGGATATTTCTAATGTCCCTCTTCTACAATGGAATGTTGAAACGATTAATTTCTTTTTAAGTTTACAGCTAATATAATGTCCTTTTCTTCGCTAAGAAAAAATCTAGTTCCTATCCAAAAATATGGATACTGTGTTCCTAAAAGATTAATTTCTTTCCAACCACGTGCTAAAAGACGTTTGTCAATTGGACATATATGCCCACCATACACAAAATGCCACATATAGTAACATTTATTAAACCCTTATTGGATCTGGGAGTTGTTTGCCTCATGACCTAAGAGTTCATTAATTTTGTCCTTTCATATTAGTTGATCCTTGCTAAAAATATTTAGTGTATTTTATTTTAGTTGTTCAAATTCTAAAATCAAGAGAAATTTATTATATTTTTTTAATATAATATTTATTTATTACTAAAAATATTTATTATATTGCTAAAATTTTATTAGTTCTTACCATTTATATTTTTAATGCATAATTAATAGATTACTTTAGTAAAATAAGTCTCTATTAAATATTTTCTTAAAGGGAATATCAACTGTCAAGTCAAATAAGGTCATCTAAAACGAAACGGGAGGAGTATATCAATTTATTTTTTCAACAGAGACAGGCCTCAACTGTTACAACCCCTGCCCAACCCCATCTCCCCCCTCCCTCCTCAAAACCAAAACCCATAAGAGTCCGGAACCAGACTATGCTACCAAATTAAAAAAAGTACTAAAATATGTCATATATTTTAAAAAGTGCCAAATTATGCTTAACTCACATTTTTGTGAGTTATGCACAAATTTTTTAACGGCAGACTACAAACGTCGTCAGATTTTTTGGAAAGTGCATAACTCACAAAAATTATGAGTTATCCATTCTTATTTTAATATAACTCACAATTTTTGTGAGTTGTGCATTTTATTTTAACATAACTCACAAAAATTGTGAGTTATTCATTCTTATTTTAACATCACTCACAATTTTTGTGAGTTATCCATTTTTATTTTAACATAACTCACAAAAATTGTGAGTTATTCATCTTAACATTAAACAATGAAAAATGTTTCTGATTTTCTATTTAACATATAACTCATAAAAGTATATAACTCACTTTTTTTTTCCAGTGACCTTATCCTACCAATTTTTTTCATGAAAACTAATGTAAAATATAAGTTTTTAAAATGTATAATGTAACCTTATACATATTATAAGGATGTCATGAAGACTAATATCTAATGTAAATTTTCTAATGTATAATGTAAATATCTAAAGTATAGTATGACCATAAAATCAACAATGTATAAAAGTAATATCTAATGTAAACTTTGTAATGTATAATGTAAATATCTAAAGTATAATGTGACCATAAAACCAACAACGTATAAAAGTAATATCTAATGTAAACTTTGTAATGTATAATGTTATCTAAAGTATAATACAACAACAACAACAAAAACTTAGATATTACTTTTCCGAAAGACCCCCGGAAAGTGGTATAATGTGATCATAAAATCAACAAAAACTTATGCGCCGGAAAGTGGAGGCGGAATTGGATGAGGAATTTTGAATTAACGAATGTACAAACCAGAATAGAAAGTCGAGGCTGAGACTGGTTTTTGATTTTTTTTTCGATGTTTACCTTATCAGTATCGGAAGCAAAGCCAGCAGGTCAATATATCGTATATCGCGGGGAGTTTAGTCTAGTAGGTGTGGGGCAGGGGAAATTTGAGAACTACATATGCAACAAAGAAAAAATTTGAATAATTTTTTATCTAAATGAAGAAAGTGATGAAGTTAATTACTTGATCAGTTGATGCTTGATAAGTGAAAGAAATTTGAAACCCCCAAATCACGTTATCAAGGTTTTAGGCGAAAATATGGAGCAAAATTTGGAGCAAAACACGGTGATTTAGGATGTATAAAGGATATATAGGAGACAGAAAGTAAAAAATGTAGAAATTTAAGTAATTGCTTTGGGATTTTTGTAATTTCTTTTCCAATATGAAATTTTATGTAATAAGGTAAAATTACCTTATATATATATATATATATATATATATATATATATATATAAAATTTTTGCTTTAAAGTAATAAGATACTCAACAATTATAAAAAGAAACAAATTAATGTCTATTGGCACTTTTCAAGTCATATGGTTAAAATAAGGAAAAACTATCAGTCTTACCAAATATAAGCACTTAATTAACCTATTTAAGTTTCAATTAATTACAATTTATAGCATAATATAACTATATTGTCTCCTCGTTAATTATAATTATAGCATAACATAACTATATTGCCCCCTCTTTAACTATATGTTTCTTATAATTTTTTTATAATTTAATGAAAAAAAGTTGGTATGGTAAGATCACTACAAAAAAGGTGAGTTATATACTTTTATGAGTTATATGTTAAATAGAAGATCGAAAACGTTTTTCATTGTTCAATGTTAAAATGAGTAACTCACAATTTTTGTGAGTTATGTTAAAATAAAAATGGATAACTCACAAAAATTGTGAGTTTTGTTAAAACAAGAATGGATAACTCATAATTTTTGTGAGTTGTGTTAAAATAAAATGCATAACTCACAAAAATTATGAGTTATGCTAAAAAAAGAATGGATAACTCACAATTTTTGTGAGTTATGTTAAAATAAAATGTATAACTCACAAAAAATGTGAGTCATGTTAAAATAAAAATGGATAACTCACAATTTTTGTGAGTTATGCATTGTTTCAAAAAATTTGACGACGTTTGTAGTCTGCCGTTAAAAAATTTGTGCATAACTCACAAAAAATGTAAGTTAAGCATAATTTGGTACTTTTTTAAATATATGACATATTTTGATACATTTTTTAAGCTTGATGACATAGTTTGGTTCCGGACTCAACACAGAAAGATTTCTTGTCATCTCAAATCTCAATGAGGAAAAATTGGAATTGAACCACAACTATATATGGTGAATAACATGTAATCTCTTATGTTAAAGAGTAAGTAAAAACTTATAACAGGCGAAGGATTTACAGAAACGTCGGCTTATATATAAAGCGCAAACATATGGAGTAATTGTATTTCCAGCCAATAAAACCACAAAGCTGAAGCCAAAACCGGGGATTATCCATTTATGCTAATTAAGCAAATGAATATGTACCGATATAACTAAGACAAATTTTTTTAAGTGGTGAAAGAAAGAAAAAAACTACCATAACAATTTGAAGGACTAATTGAAGTTAAAAGTACAAGTAACCAAAACTAAAGCAAATTCGTAGTTAACTGAATTTGTATAGGAAATATGAATGAACACGTACTCACCGGAAAAGGAAACAAAGCGAGTAAGAAAGTGATCACAATCCGCCGGAGTTTGCAGAGAGACACAACATCCCTTATGGCCCTACAAAGAGGTATGAAGATCCAATATTAAAAGACCAGAAAATGACAAGTCAATGGTGTTCAATATATTATCAAAGCAGAAGCATCGATTACATGTCAATTAGTTGTCAGTTGTCACGCATGATAGCCGATGATGCACCACTAATTTCTTTTTTCAGCACGTACGACACAAAAATAATAGTAAGATACGGAAAATGAATAACAAGATCTAATAGAAATTTGACATTATTTTGATTCAAGCATGCCTCAAAATATCTAACCAAATTATACCAACAACCATATTTCATTGAGTCTTTGGATTTGATATATATATATATATATATTTACGTAAATTTACGCAACACTAACCCGGTACTGTTTCCCAATTTTATGATATGGGCATGATGATTTACCTGGTAAAAGGAGAAATTGTAGAGTTTCTTGTTTCAGTATGATTTGTGCTCTTGTTTCCTTCTTCGAACACTATGTTTTGTGCCATCAATTCTCAATTTCACAACAAAACGAATGCTTGTCTACGTGTGTATTTAGTATAGGGCACCTGAGATATATGGTCTGCTCTTATATATATTGAGCCAAATATAGAGGGGTACCAAGAAATTAAATGGGTCATGCCTTTCCTATCTCTTGCTTAGAAAGACGCGTGTAATGTAGACGGCTAAAATAACCAAAAAAAATAAAAATAAAAATACAAACCTTCGTTAATTAAGTCGTAGCTATTAGGGAGGCTAATCTCAAAAACTCCAATAATCATGTGATAAGAGGCCAAATCACAACTTTAGGGGAGTATTTTATAATATAAGCAGTTTACGGTGCTAGCGGATTTAAATTTGTAACCAAATTGCTGAACTGAAGAGCATATTTTGATATGAGCTTTTTATAATTACATTTTAAGCCTCTCATGGTTGGTCTTATTGTTATTATTTTAATTATTATTTTGAAATAATCAATCACAACGTTTCCCCTTTGGGGCACAATCACATAAAGAAGCCACACTTGTCATCCATATATTTACATATGTGCTGTCCAACTTTCAGTTTCCATAGCATCCGCCATACGGGAAAAGTAGGGGCGCTGGCGGGACCCTCTTGACCCTTTTCCTTTTGGAAGTTGTTTGCTTTTTGTTTGTTTACTACTTTACTAAAGCTCATTAATTAATTAATTAGTTACTTGAAGTATGGCTGTCAAGTGGGTCGGGTTGGGCCAATTCGGAATCAGCCGTATTATTTAACTGAGTTGAGGGTCGAGTTGGGATTTAAGTGGGCCGGGTCGGTTTGGGCCTAATAGTAAAAAAATTAAAAATCATTCTAACTCGGCCCACTTAATTCAGTCCGATCAAACCCACCTAAACCCGATCAAACCCGTTTAAAAAATCAGTCAAACCCGATCAAAAATATAAAAAAAAAACTTTTTTTCAATATACATTATATATACCCACCTATATACATTATAAATACGTTAAACAATATATACACACTATATATATAGTATATACTATATTAGAATTTAAAAAATATATACACATATACACAATTACACATATATACGCACCATCCAAATATATATGTACTACTTTAAACTTTAAAGTTTAAATAAAATATACTACAATATATATATATATGTAATTATATATATATATACACATGTATACGTTAAATATACACGTCTATAAAAGATCTATTCACATATATACACTCTATTCTATGTATATGTAATACTTTAAATGAGATATACTACAATATATATACATTGCAATATATATATTTGTATAGTTATATACTAATGTATAAAATATATACACATGTATACGTTAAACATACACGTCTATAGAAGATCTATTCACATATATACACTCTATTCTATGTATATGTAATACTTTAAATGAAATATACTATAATATATATACATTACAATATATATTTGCATAGTTATATACTAATTTATAAAACATATACACATGTATACGTTAAATATACACGTCTATAGAAGATCTATTCACATATATACACTCTATTCTATGTATACGCACCATTCAATGTATATATACTACTACTTATAAAATATACTACATTATATATATATATATTACAATATATATAGATATACTTATATACTAATTTATAAAACATATACATATGTATACGTTAAATATACACTTCTATAGAAGATATATGCACAAATATACAAAACATATGCTACTTAATATAATAAATTAATAATATTTGGTAGTAAATTAATAATATATTAGAAGTAAGTTTTTAATTTAAAGTATAAAACTAGAAATTCAATTTAAAATTTTAAATCGTTAAATGAAAAAAAAAATAAAAAGAAAGGACTAAGGAGTGAATGAATTTGGAGAATTTTATTGATGCAAAATGATCCAAAATTTATAATTTACATGAATGAAAAATCTATAAATTATGCATCATTTTTTCCAACTCATTCATGTTAATATTAATGGGAACTTGCATGGGATAGTCCAAGTCAACGGGGGTAAAACTATGCATTGGACTTGATTTTGCTGAGTTCTCCCGTGAAGTCATAATTTCTTTAAGTTTCAGCTCGTCGCTCAGCTCCAGTTCCATTCCTTGGTTTCTTCTTTCCGCTCTAATCCAATCTCTGAGGCAAACTAGAACATTTATTGCATTGCTTCCCAATGAGTGTCGGTTGTCTCCAAGCTGCTGTCGTCCCTGACTAAAGGCGCTCTCTGATGCAACGGTTGACATTGAAACATTCAAGATATCTCTAGCTAATCTTGAAAGCACAGGATATTGTGTTTCATTACTCCTCCACCAATCCAGCGTGTTGATCCGTCGTCTGCGATCCTCTGGTGTCGTCCGAAGATAATATTTCAGCTCTTCTCGATAAGTTGATGTGAAAGTTCTCTTATCAACAGTGTTCCAACAATTTAAATCATAAAACGAATCAGAAAAATCACTATGTGTCTGCCTTTTAGAAGATGATGGCTCCTCGGGAGGATGAGGAGCGACAGTTGGAGTGATATTTGTAGGTACGGCTAAATCAAATAAATCAACATAGTGGTTATATAATTTTTCTATGTAATCCTTTGCATCAGCCGTAGCCGTCCACAAATCAGGTTGTACTTGTTCAGAATCATGGTTAGTATTTATTTCTAAGTTAGTATAAATAAGAGTATTAAAGTGACACATATTATTATATTTCATGCACGGATTTAGCATAGCACCAACCAAGTAAATAGGGGAAATCGGGAAAAAATATTTTTTAAATTTCGTAAACATGGCGCCAACAGCTTCTTTATAACCTTCTTTATTTTTATATTCTTTGAGCAAACCAGAAATCGGCTATATATGCCAAAATATAAACAGTAGGATAATAAGCACTGAAAAATTCAACCGTAGCTACATAAAATTTTTCTAAAAACTTAACAAGATCATTAATTACAACCCAATCAGAATTATGTAGCATGCAATCAGCAGAATCAGCAAATGAACCGCAATGTTGGTTAAAAGCTAGTGTAATAGGAATTCTACATTTATAACAAGTTTTTAAAAATTCATACGTAGAATTCCATCTAGTATCAATTTTCTCAGGCATCAAAATCGGTGTAAGTCCATTTTCTTGAAATTTAACTTTAAATTCTCTAATTCTCGATCTACGATTATTTCCTTGAATAAAACCAACAGCAAGGCGAATTTTTTCAATATAAAACTCAAAAAACTCAAGACCATTTTTTACAATTAAATTATATATATGACATGCACACTTAATATGAAAAATTTCAGGCAAGAGCGGAGATAGCGTAGATTTTAATTTTTTTATAGCAGTGTTGTTGTTAGAAGCATTATCAAAAGCAATACATAAAATTTTATTTTCGATACCATAATATCCGGCAATTTTAACAATAGAATCAGCAATAAATTGTCCAGTATGTTTACGATCTTTATCATATAAAAAAGCAAGAATACCTTTTTGCATCACGAAATTACTATCCATCCAATGACAAGTAACGATTAAATAATCATTTTTATTTACAGCGCGACCAAGGTCAGAAGTTAGGGACAATCTACATTGAATATTTTTTAACAATGTTGATAAATAAAAACAATATTGTGAATGAAGTCTAAAAATATCAGACCGACAAGTAGTTCTAGGAATACCGTTAAACATAGGATTATAAATTGCTTGTATATAACGAATAAAGGCATCAGAAGAAGGAAAATTAAAAGGCAAACAACCCACAGCTACCATTTTAGCTATTTTTTTCCGGTCCCTCAATTTATTATACTTCTTCGCTACGTGACCGGTTGCTGGGTCCATTCTAGTTTGCGTTGACCCACCAACATCCCCACCCCCTTTTACAATATTTAACTCTCTTTTGTGATCTTCAGCTACATGTCTCATTAACGTACCCGTACCCCCTTTCTTGCCTCCACTTCTATGCTTATATATTTGTTGACAAATATTGCATTGCACCTCAATATCTGATATATGTTCAAAAAATTGCCATGCAATACTAGTTCTTTTATGAGGTTTTGGGGCACTGAGAGGACGGGAAGGGAGATTAACTGATTCAGATCTAACGTTAGCATCTCTTACTGCGGGTGTCTCAGCAATATTTTCATTATCTTCGTCTAAATTAACCGCATCTACTTCATTTTCTTTTTATATACCGTAATTTTTCTGAGCTTCTACATAATCCATATCGTGAGCACCAACACCTATTTCTTCCTCAAAAGGTGTACCAAACGGTACTGGAGGCGAAGACACACGGGTATATCTACTACTTAAACTACCTCTACCGCTAGTAATTCGCTTTTTACTACCACTACCACTTCCGGAACAAAATTTTTTAACACCTTTAGTAGCGAGGTTTCTTAATTTATCCATAAAATAAATTAAATTAAACTAAAAATATTCAAAATACACAAATATAATAAAATTAAATATTAAATAATTAATTGTAACACCCCGTACTTAATTACGTGCATTAGTCATTGTTATATGTG
>NC_061113.1:247960647-248153806 GCF_002878395.1 Capsicum annuum
AAAGAAAAAAAATTACTAGCTTATTTATAACAATCTAAATTAAAAGAAAATATTTTTGAAACTTTTTTTTATTATTATTTTAAAATTAAATTTAAAACTAAATACCCTAAAATGTAATTTATTTTTTTTGAATATATTTTCATAATTTTTAAAATGAAATCAGAATTAAAATATTATCGGATCAAATATAACTATTATATATATATATATATATTAAACTCAGGAAGGGTCATGAAGTTTTGTTCTCATTAGCTAAACCATCATCATCAAGATAACTTTCTTGATTGCACAATCTGAAACTTATGTTAACTCAATTTTATTGAGCAAACAACTTTATGATTGTCAAACTGCAGGTTGACAATGAATGTACATGTGATCATCTTATTTTTTCAACATATCATGTGAACGGGCCCATATTCACCTTTTATATTTTCAAATTCGTCAAACAGTTGATGTCGAAGCATGAACTCGAAAAATTCATAAAAATAACACAGCACACAATTTCAAGGATGAACTAAGATTATTAATCCACATAGTATCACACGGTGTAGAACTCCGATGACTGCTGATCGATCTCCACCAAAGCCAACGGTGCGTGTTTTCCCTCTGGCTTATGTATTAATTTCCTCTTCTTGCTCATACGGACCTTTTTAAGTTCAAGAAACCTCTTCAGTAATAACCATTTCAGTATGCTAGATATCATGGTCCAGTTCTTCTTCGACTTGCGATTGCACGTAGAGGTCACTGGAACCATCAAAACGTTGTTCATTTGATTAGCACTTGTGCCATCTTCAATGATGATGGATTGAACATTTTCAGAATCCATTAAGTGTGTGAATTGGTTTTGCGAGGAAAGATCCATCGTCTCGCCATGTTGCAATACATGAAACTGTGTGGCACTGGTTTCAGCAGCAGAGTTGATGACTTGGCCAGGCTCCCTGGATGGGAAATCCACAAATTGAATTGCATCAGAATTAAGATGCTGCATAAGTTCCTCCCAATTCACAGATGTGATATCGCTGGGGGATCCTAGACAACCCCAAGTACCTAAACCTGAATGGCCAGGAGAAGTAATAGCAAGTGACATTGCATCCGACTCCGCGTGCTGGTCAGCATATTCATAAGAAGTAGAACATTCAGCAATGTCTACCCGCTGGTTACTTTCAGCTGTTCCCTGAATCAAATGTGACTTCTGTGCAGAGTCAAAACAAATTAAAATAGTTAAGGCAAAGAAGCTGAAATAGTTCTTTGCAAGATCAGAGAGATTTTCAAAGCTCAAATCGTGTTGCAAATGTACTACACAGGGTATTAGTATTATGAGCAGATAAATTTGGTCAAAGAGTACTCACTGAAGCATTTCGAAACTCTAAAGAATGGTGTTCATTAACAGTGACCAAATTTCCCAAGTGACATCTGCTCATGTCTCCTAGCTTGGGAGAAGGAGATAAGTGATCCGTGATAGAGATCTCGTTATCAAATTTTTGGACATTTTCCCAGTTTGCGAATGCAGTTTTGACTAACTTGCGTGCATACACCTGTTTATCAAACCAGAATTCAAGCAGGGAACAATTAATGGGCCAACTGATGATACATGCATGACAATCAATCAATAAATACATACCTTCTGAGTTTCAGAAAGCATGTCGAAATAATCTAAACCGCTCCCTGAGTCCAACGACATCACCTGACCAGCAGCATTAAACACCACTGCAATTTTTTGTTCAGTCTCTGGATGATAGTACACGTATTTTCTTCCACCAAGATTGCAAGTCTTAGCATGCGTTATAGCTCTTTTCCAATAATTCTCAGACATGCTTTTGCCAAGGATCTACAGGCATTAAACAAAAAAGTCATTTCCGAAATGCAGAAAACACAGGCTTGTGTCCTGATTTTCTTACTATATTTTAGTTTTATTTTTTCTTAGAAGAAAAATAAAAGTTACCATAATTATTTTTACTTTTCCTGAAAGAAAAAAATATAATTCTTTTCCATATTTGGCTAACCTCATTCTTGGAGGAAAGGTTTTGGACATTTATAAATATAAGACTCTCTTCTCATACCACAGCATAGTAGCATCCACAATATAGTCGTTTAAAGAGTCTCGTTTAGGGGGAGATTATCTCCCAATAGTTTTTAATGTTTTTTTATATTAGTTTTTGTTAGCCCATATGTTATTGGGCCTTTAGTTTATGGACCTTTAGGTTATTGGCTATGTATATATAGCCTACTCTTGTTTTAGTTAGTTTTATGCTTTTCAGATTATATTGTAAACCTTAGCCTTTCTTCCCTTCAATAAAGTTCTATTAACATGGTATCAAAGCTAGTTCGATCCATGTCCTTTGATTTGTTGGTTGAAGATTTTGTAGCAGGCACCTACTGCGCGGATCGATTCGTTGCTGTCTTCGTTTGCTGTCTGGTATTGTTCGTCTTTCGTTCTTTTGCTTGCTGCCATTGTTGTTCGTTCGGAATTGTTCAACCTAGGGTTTTGCATCTTTTTGTTTCTTTGAATTGTTTGTGTGTTGCTGTGTTTACAATGACTGGAAAGGATGATTCTCTCCAGTCCATTAGTACTCAATTAGATGGTAAGAACTATGCATATTGGAGTTATGTCATGAAGAATTTTCTTCGTGGGAAGAATATGTGGGGTTATATCACTGGAGTAAACCCAAGACCTATCGATGATAAAACTGAAAATTTTGATTTGTTGGTGGACTTATGGGAAACTAATAACTCCAAGATTATCACTTGGATCAACAATTCTGTAACTCAGTCAATTGGTATGCAATTGGCTAAGTATGACTCAGCAAAGGAGGTCTGGGATCATTTGGAAAGACTGTACACTCAGTCTAATTTTGCTAAGCAGTACCAGTTGGAGTATGATATCCGTGCTCTTCAACAGCATGATCTCAGTATTCAAGATTTTTATGCTGCCATGTCGGATTTGTGGGATCAATTGGCACTTACTGAATCTGCAGAGTTAAAAGGTTTTGGGCCGTACATTGCTAGACGGGAAGAGCAACGCTTGGTTCAGTTTTTGATGGCACTACGTTCTGACTTTGAGGGCCTACGTGGAACAATCCTTCATCGATCTCCCCTCCTTACTGTTGATTCTGTGGTTCATGAACTGATTACAGAGGAGACTCGTATCAAGTCTCAAGTGGATAAAGGGTCTAAAGTAACTACTACTCCTGTCGTGTTTGCTGCTTCAACTGATCAGTCTAGGCCACCACGTACTCAGACTCGACAATCTCCTAAAGTTGCATTTGATGAGTGTGCATTCTGCAAACAGAAAAATCATTGGAAGGCTCAGTGTCCGTTGTTACTTAACAAGGTCAAATAGCCTCAATCTGGGCAGCAACAGAAATATGGGCAGCAAAAGTATCCGTCACGCCCATCTGGTGCTCCTCCGTGGTCATCTCGTCCTCCACAGTTCGCTGCTGCTGCACCATCTGTAGATGTTGAGTCTGTTAGCACTATGCCACCTTCTGCGTTGGATCCCCAGGTTTTCGAACAGTTCAGACAGTTCTTCGTTTCTAATCCTACGGCCATGTCAGCATCTATGTCTCATTCGGGTTCAGTTTCTTCTAGTACCTCAGGTATTCCTTCCTCCTTGTGGATATTGGATTCTGGTGCGTCTCATCACATGTCCCCTCATTTGTCATCGTTTGGTTCTTTGTCACCCATTTCACCAATCTCTGTTATGTCCGCGAGTGCTGTACCTATGTCAGTCGAGGGTGTTGGTTCTGTTACTACCCCTCACATTGTCCTCTCTGATGTTTATTACATTCCCAAACTTGCTTTAAATCTTGTTTCGGTCAGTCAGTTGTGTAAGGCTGGTAATTGGGTGTTTTTTTCTGATTCTGTTTGTGTTATACAGGACCAACACACTCAGAGGGTGATTGGGACCGGCCGTAGGTTGGGGGAACTCTATGTCTTGGAGAATCTCAAAGTGTCTGTAGTTGCTGCCTCTAGCATAGATTTATCTTCTTTTCGTTTGAGTCCTTTGTCTTCTCAGTTTTATCTTTGGCATTCCAGATTAGGACATGTGTCAGTTTCACGTTTACGTTTTTTGGTCTCTAGTGGTGCTTTGGGTCATGTGAACACTAGTGATATTTCAGATTGTAGTGGTTGTAAACTGGCAAAATTTTCTGCCTTACCGTTTAATAAAAGTGTGTCTTATTCTGTTGCTCCTTTTGATATTATTCATTCTGATGTATGGGGACCAGCGCCAGTATCCACTAAGGGTGGATCGACCTATTATGTTTCGTTTATAGATGACTATACTCGTTATACCTGGGTGTATCTTATGAAACGCAGATCTGATTTCTTTGGCATTTACAACAACTTTAGAGCCCTTGTTAAAACACAACATTCGGCTGTGATAAAGTGTTTCAGGTGTGACTTAGGGGGTGAATATACCTCTAATGACTTCACTCAGTTACTTGCCTCTGATGGTACCATACACCAGTCATCTTGTACCGACACTCCTAAGCAGAACGGTCTGGCAGAAAGAAAACATCGTCATATTGTTGAGACAGCACGCTCTTTACTTTTGTCTGCAGAGGTTCCTAGTATTTTTTGGGGAGAAGCAGTTCTAACTGCTGTATATGTGATTAATCGTATTCCTACTGCATTGACTTCAGGGATGTCTCCGTTTGAGAAACTATATGGTCACCCGCCGAATTATTCTGCATTACGAGTTTTTGGATGTACTTGCTTTGTTCTTCGTCCTCATGTTGAACGAAATAAGTTAGGGTCAAAATCAGCTATATGTGTGTTTTTGGGGTATGGTATTGGACAAAAAGGATATCGTTGCTATGATCCTGTAAGTCAGAAATTATATGTTTCACGACATGTCACTTTTTTGGAACATATTCCTTTTTATTCCATTCCAGCTAAAACCCATGATGTGACAAAGTCAGATATTCGGCTTATTGATCCCTTTGGGATTGACATAGAGGTTCCAGTTCCGGATTCATCCATGCCATCTGGTGTGCCACCTGATAGTGCTTCAGCCTCGCCTGTGCCTGAGTTTGCTCCTTCAACTGTTGAGACTGGAGACCCACCACCTCTGAGGAGGTCTACTCGACCTTGTAAGTCCACCAAACTGCCAGATTTTCACTATTCTACATATTCAGCCTCATTTGCTTCCTTTATTGCAAACATACATCATTTGTCTGAACCTGAGTCGTATAGAGAGGCTGTGTCTGATCCTCTTTGGCAGAATGCTATGGCTGAGGAACTTGCTGCTCTTCATCATACACATACATGGGATTTGGTTACTCTCCCACCTGGTAAGCATGCGATTGGTTGTCGATGGGTGTATAAGATAAAAACAAAATCTGATGGGTCTGTTGAGCGATACAAGGCAAGACTTGTGGCAAAAGGGTATTCACAACAATATGGTATGGATTATGAGGAGACTTTTTCCCCCGTAGCAAAGATGACGACTGTTCGCACTATGATTGCTGTTGCATCCGTTCGACAGTGGAAGATATTTCAGATGGATGTCAAGAATGCTTTTTTGAATGGTGATCTCCACGCGGAAGTTTATATGACTCCTCCCCCAGGTATTGACCACCAGCCAGGTGAAGTTTGTCGGCTTCGAAAAGCTTTATATGGTCTAAAACAAGCCCCTCGTGCTTGGTTTGAGAAATTCTCCACTGTTATTACTTCCCTTGGATTTGTCCCGAGTAACCATGATTCAGCATTGTTTGTTAGATGTACAAGTGCAGGGCGAATTCTATTGTCCTTATATGTAGATGATATGATTATTACTGGTGATGATCATAGTGGTATTGAGTTATTGAAGCATGATTTGGCTCATCGATTTGCAATGAAGGACTTGGGCTTGCTGCGTTATTTTCTGGGTATTGAGGTGGCTCAGTCTAAGAAAGGGTATCTTCTTTCTCAGACTAAGTATATATCTGACTTGTTTACACGGGCGCGTCTTTCTGACAACAGGACTGTAGATACTCCCCTTGAAATCAATGCACGTTACTCTCCTAGTAATGGTGTTCCATTATCAGATCCGAGTCTTTATCGGACTATTGTGGGTAGTTTGGTTTACCTTACGGTTACTCGTCCAGATATAGCACATGCAGTTCATGTTGTTAGCCAGTTTGTTACTGCTCCTACTTCTGTGCACTGGGGAGCTGTACTTCGTATTCTAAGGTATCTTCGTGGCACTCAGTTTCAGAATCTCTTGTTTCCCTCGACGTCATCTCTCGAGTTGCGAGCCTATAGTGATGCTGATTGGGATGGAGATCGCAATGATCGTAAATCCACCACTGGTTTTTGTGTGTTTCTTGGAGACTCTTTAATCTCGTGGAAGAGCAAGAAACAAGATGTTGTCTCTAGATCTTCCACGGAGGCTGAGTATCGTGCTATGGCTGTGACTACATGTGAGATTATTTGGTTACGTTGGCTTCTTGCAGATATGGGGGTTCACATTTCTATGCCTACTCCCCTGCATTGTGATAACAAAAGTGCGGTACAAATTGCAAAGAATTCTGTCTTCCATGAGCGTACGAAGCACATTGAGATTGATTGTCACTTCACCCGTCATCATTTACAGCTCGGGACCATATCGCTTCCTTTTGTTCCATCGTCTTTGCAGATTGCTGACCTTTTTACGAAGGCTCAGTCGGCATCTCGATTTCGTTTTTTGTGTGACAAACTCTCAATGCTTATTGCTGTTGCATTGTGAGTTTGAGGGGGGATGTTAGCCCATATGTTATTGGGCCTTTAGTTTATGGACCTTTAGGTTATTGGCTATGTATATATAGCCTACTCTTATTTTAGTTAGTTTTATGCTTTTCAGATTATATTGTAAACCTTAGCCTTTCTTCCCTTCAATAAAGTTCTATTAACAGTTTTCAATATGTAGGTCACTTGACCAAATTACATCAATAATATGTTTTTTAGTATGTTTTTCTTTATCGTCTGAATTATCACTACGATAGTTTGTAACTAATAGCTTCCGCATGACGTCCTCTCGATTTCGAACCCAACAGTAATAGCCCTTCAATGAACCAAAATCTAACAAGTTGAAGTTGCAAAGTATAAATTTTGCGAAGAACTTATAAGGTTCTTAGATAGAATTAGTAACTTCTTACCTGGCGTAGACTCTGAGGATTGTTTTGGAGTTCAATTAAGAAATCCTCCACTGTTTTAATCCCATTTTTAGTCAATCGATCATGGAATGCACCCTTTCTGTAAATCTGCTCTAGTCTCCATACATCATCAGTTGGTAATGGTGGGTACCGCTTCTCGTTTCCTGTGAAAACCATAACTCAAACAGACTCATTATCTCTTTTTCTGTGAAAATTAGAAAGAAATGGTGTTTATTAAAGGCACTTAAGTAGAAATACTAACTTAATAAACGTTTATCCTTGACAGTGAAGTGTCCTGTCACGGCCTCATTCACTATAACTTCTTCTGATTGATCGACAATCCTTGCTCCTAGCTTTACCATCTCCAACTTCTTCATATGCTTTGGAGTGTGTTTGAATTTAATTCCGTCAACAGAAACAACGCCTTCTTCCAAACTCAGACAAGGATTTTGGTCGCGCCTTGATTTTCCACTTCTCTTTGGCAACATAATATGACTGTTTAGTTCTTCAATTGGCCAACTTTCGTCGCCATTAAGTAGAAAAATTTCAACTTGTGCTGAGGCTAGAGGCTCATGTCTCACTTGTTGTCTTGTAGCAGCATCAACCAATTCCAATTTGGTTCCGTCGGGAAAGATACAATTTCCAGTAAATACCACCGGGGCAATAATCTCGTGTGAGAACTTCAGAAGCAAACATCTCGATTCACAAGGATGGATTTTCTTCTGGAAATTCCTGTTTTTGGAATATGATTTAAGCTCAAATACAACTTGGAGATAATGTAAGTTCTAAGGATAAGTTAATTATCTTTTTGACAAGGTTATACCAATTATTGATTAACATAAATTTACTTGTAATTGTCGTACAAGTGATATTTGGATTAAAAAGGGCAAATAAGTTGTCCAGTTAAGTAGGAGTCTCCAAGTTTTTTAAATTAGGTGGGAGACACAATTTTTTTTTGAGTTTTTTCGTTTGAACAACGTGTTTCAATTGTAGAACAACTTTGGTAGTTGTTCGATAAATTTGCGAAGTTGTTCAATAACTACCAAAATTGTTCAATAACTGTGCAAGTTGTTCAAAACACAATTGTCCTACAACTGCACCTAGTTGTTGCACAACTAGGCGTAGTTATTCGACAACTGAGAGAAGTTGTTCAAACAACTAACATAGTTGTCCCACAACTATACCAGTTGTTCAAGGTACTTAGTTTCTTTCAGGGACGTTCCACAACTATTCCAATTGTTCAAGGTATTTAGTTTGTTTTAGGAATAAGTTTATGAGACCCACTTATTTTTTTTTAATTGGAAACTTGCCGGGCCCTTGTGGCTTATTTTTCTCTTTTTTCTTCTCTACCACTAATGCATTTCTTAAAATCATATTGGAGACTAAAGTTGAAGACAGTGACGGCATAATAAGTATTTGTCAGTAACCAACAATGCAACAACATACGGTATTCGCGTAAGCAGTCCGTACCATGGTTTTGTAACCAACAATATATGGTAAAATAGTATAGTATCACATAAATAGAAGCAATGACAACCATGATTCTGAAAACAATTCAAATAGCTCTCTGTTTCCTCACCTGTTCCGAGCAGTCAAAAGTATTTCCAAGTCGAACTGAAGTTCATCCTCCACCTGGATATATACCAAGTTGATTAAATAACTAGGTATTGGTGTGACATGTATTTCTACAAAGGCTAGAACAAATTAACTAAAAAAATGCTTTCAACATGATATCAGAACAGATATAAATCTTGAATTCAATTCTTGCTCTTACAAAAAGAAGAGCAAAAACTTAATTTCACGTGTTTGGCTTACGGAGAAAAATCAGGTTCACAAGTGAAAGTGTCTTGCCACATAATATTACCAATTAATTAAAAATATCCTTTCTCTAATCACCTAAAATTTTTAATGCGATAGTAATGCATTTAAACAATATTAATCGATTTTCATTGGTTCAATTTTTTTTTTTAATCTTGATTAATTCTCTTTAGTTGGATTTTATAAAGCTCGCCAATAGTATAGATTCAAAATTTAATCGTGAAATTTAGCCTTTTGTCTTTGATCTTTTTGGGTATTAGGCTAATTCTTGGACAACATACATGAAGGCAAATGAAAATCTCATAAATCGAGCTCATAAAGACATACAAGAACAATTCTCCTAACATGCTATGAACTTTAATCCATATGTGTAGGAAACAGCCGTAAGAGTGAGACCTTATTTGTTTGTAGTTAATAAAGATTTAATCTTAAGCATATTGTTAAAATTTGAGTCATTAAATATGCTTGTTTTTCAGGTCTAAATTTTAATTATTATGTGCATTTTATTTACTCAATTAATAAGTTGGAATAGAACTGAATATTATTGAAATATCTAATAAAGTTTACAGTTTATCATCACTCCATCCACTAATTTTACTGCTAATTGTTCATTCACCATTATCAACTGCACCAAGCAATCATATGCACAACCATCATCCTCAGCTACAACAATAATCACCGGCGATCATTTACAATCATCACCATCAACCATCCTTATTACAACAATCATCAATCACTACTTACATTTACCACCATCAACTATCACTATATATTACAGTACCATCATCATTCTTCACCTGCCTATTTATTAGATATTACTACCATTCACCATAATTATATTAATTATTTATGTCATTGTCATGTCACCAGTTACCACATTAACCATGCTCATTGACCTCTACCATATCAGTTACTATTGACCATTACTGCCAAGAGCCTAAACCAAACATCATCACCAGCTACTTCCCACAGCCATAAGCCAACGCCATCTCTAATTGACATTTAAAACAACCGATCATCTAGAATCGTTACTACCAACCGCCATATATTTTTGCTTCAAAACATTTGGTCGATACAATTCTTTTATAAACTTAATATTTCATTTAAGTTTTATATTTATTAATTTATAAATAAACACAATATTTAGTATATTCAAATTTTGAAAAAAAATAGTTTGAATTATTTAATATTCAAATCTTAATATATATTTCAATATGTATTTTAACTCAAATATTAAAATTTTGATGATTTTAATATTCACACATCTTAATCAAGTCTGACCCCAGTTTGTTCATACAAGAAATCCACAAAAGTCATGGGAAATAAAATATCCTCAATTATGTCGTAGGTTTTTTCCGAAAATCCATATTCTTTTTGAAAGAGATGGACATCGGCATCAATCTATTTCAGCTTTTAATTGTTCGTCAGATTTTTGCATTTAGAGTGTGTTTGGTATTAATGTTTTTCAATTTTTTCATGTTTGGTTGGCTTAAATATTTTGAAAAATATTTTTTCAAATCAACTTATTTTCCTCAAATCTAAGGAAAATGACTTCCCTTCAAAAAGTAACAAATTTTTTTTTTCCAAAACTCTCTTTCAACCTCGTTGAAATGTTCATACAACTCTCAAAATCAACCCCCTCTACTTCCACCCTCAATCCTGTAGCCCCCACCCCACTCCATCCCAAAAAATATTGTCCCCCTCTTTACAAAGAAAACATCTAGCTTCTTTCCAGCTCTGCCAAAAATGGACACTGTGCTCCATAAAAGATTAATTTATTTGCAACACATGCCGAAAGACCTTTGTCAATCGATATGCTCAAATTAAACTCTTAGATCTGGGAATTGTATGGTTTATGAGCTATATAGCTATATAAGAGTTCATTCATTTTTGTCCACTCAAAACTATATCAATTTTTCAAGCGAGCAAGGTCTCACGTGCTTTAATCTCGTCCACCACCCCACCACCCCCTCAAAAAAAAAAAAAAAAAAGACTCTTGGCATCGCAAGTTGGAATGATCCACAACTTTGGGTGAAAAACATCTGATCTCTGAATTAATTAGGTTAGAAAGTAATCAAAATTTTACTTATAACACATGTCAAGGATTTACAGAAACGTTTGGTTATATATATAAAAGCGACAATGCAAAACCACAAAGCTGAAGCCTGAAGGACCATACCGAGTATTATCTACTTATGCTAATTAAGTAAATGAAATATGTATAAACAAATATACCGATATAACTACCAGATTTAAGTGGTGAACGAAAGAAACTTCAACCACGCCATGACCAAAGCCAAGAAAGTATCAAATAATATATATGTGAAGGGCAATGTAACAAGTACAACAACAACAAAAAAAGAAGCAGCAGCAAATACGTAGTTTACAAAATTAATTAAGAGTTGAATGTGTAGGAACTATGAAGAAGTAAGAACTCACCGGAAAAGTAAGTAAAGCGAGTAGAAAGGCGATCACAATCCGCCGGAGCTTGCAGAGAGACACAACATCCCTTATGACCCTACACAGAGGTATGGAGATTCAATTAAAAACCAAACAATGACTTGGTATGTCAACGTCAATGGTGTTCAATATATTATCAAAGCAGAAGCATCACATGCCAGCCAACTTGTCAGTTATATATGTTCACACATGATATATTAGCAACTACGATAATTAATAACTTCTTCTTTTTTTCGCACGAAACAAAAATAATGGTAAAGGTTAGCAAGTACATTTAATTATACGAAAAATGAGTTCTGATTTCTGAACAAGAATATACAACAACCTTTTGGGATTTGAATTTTGATGACGATATTACACCAAGAAATCATAACTAGTGGTTTGATCCGTTTATAATGTTGAAAAAAAAAAGAAAAAGATTCAAGATTTAATTTACCTGGTGAAACGAATAGTAGTAGAGTTTGTTGTTTCAGTATGTGAGCTGGTGTTTCCTTCTTCCAACACATGTATGTTATGTGCCGCCATCATCAAGTATTCTTTTGATATATAAATAGGACCAACAAAACGAATGCTAAAATCTATTCGATATAATATAATGGTTGTAGGGCACCTGATGTATATATACACATTTGCATCTCCTTTTCCTATGTGTTGCTTAGAAAGACGCGTGTAATGACGGCTTAAATAAACTCCGTTAAGTCGTATATCAATAGCAGGGAGGCTAATCCCACATTTTACTACAGAAAAATGCTTAATGTGGAATAATCATGTCATAATTAGGAAACTTATTAGTAATTAATATTCCCATTTCACTTTTAGGTGCAAATTGAATGACAACTTTTGGGAATTATTAGATTGAAGTCGGTAGTTTAAGGGATTTAAATTTGGTCGACAAACCCAAATTTTGGATATATACGCTGTGTTATTGTCCATGACGTTTTAAGTAGTGTGAACACTAGTACTTTCTTTGGTGCTTGTGGCTGGTTTGTCTTTTTTTTTTTCCTTCAATATTACTACCACTAGTCTATAGTACTAGTATTGAGTGGTTTGTTTGACTGAAATGAATAATCAATCAATCTCGATTATTTAACCTTTGGGCCCTTACAGAAGCCAACACTTGTCACTTATCGCACTTACATTAATGATTTAGGAGATAGGTGATGTCCATCTATTTTTTTTTTCCATGATCAAAATTAAATTTTAAGATTGAGTTGCGTTCAAAATTTATTTATTTACAACAAGTACGTAAGCTTCAGTCAAAGCATCATTGAGGTTAATCTGATGGTAAAATTGTTCCATTTCTTGCAATTGGAATACTATATACCTTCACTTCAAGCGATTTCTTCCAACATTATTATGTTTTCGGCAATTTCCTTTGTCTATTCTTAATTCACGAGTCATTATTTATTATAGTTTATCATTCATCTCAATTGTCTTACGTTGTTTGAATACCTGGCTAACTAATCACAGGAAATCCAAACATGTGCATGACAATCTATTTTTGTGAAAGATACTGAAAAGGGGTTGGTACATACCAATAAGTCAGTTTATTTTGAGGGCTGCACGTTATACTCCAGTCTTTGAGCTGATCATAACAATATTCTCAAGACTATTATACAGTAATAATAGTAATTTTTGTCATTGAAAATAGATCAATATATTTTAGGAATATTTATTCCCAAATTTATGTAGTCTTTAGCAAAAAGTTTATTTTTTTTGTCACGAATTAGACGGACACGTAGGCGGTCTAAACTAAATTAGACGGCCAATTAAGGGAAAAATTACTTCTTGTAGTTATGGAAAGGAATTGTATAGGCTGCTTCCTTATCTCCTTATTATCCAAATCCCCCACACCCTTAGGCTCACAACCTATTGGTGATTGCTTAAAATAATGGTAAATTACACAGAAACCCCAATGAAATCTCAATAAAGATTTTGTTGGATCCGATTTTGCTATCTGATGTAAGTCAAAATTAATTAAAAAAACATGAACATTTGCCATAAAGGAAATCTAAAGGAAAGTATTTCTTAAGAGCGAGGGGGCGGGGGGCGGGGGGGGGGGGATAAAGACAATGCTGTCAAGTAATATTCAATGCCTTGTAGATTCATGTCATGTTTATCATTAAATAAGTAATATATGGTTGAGATTTATTTCAATTTATGTATACTCATAAAAAGAATTAAAAATGACAATAACACGCTAATCGTAGTTAACTTATAACGCACATTCTTACCTTTTAAAATATATATGTTTTTTTTACGTTTAAACAAAAATGCACAAATAAATTTTCGCAAGCAAAAAATTTAAACTTAATAAGATCAAACGACAACTAACATTAAAAGGAAAAAATAGAACAAAACGTAGTAGTTGTATTTTCAAAGATCGACTTACTGTTTCTATGCTACAATGGGATTTCTCAGGAAAAGAAAAAAGATATTTATAAAAAGATGAATGCGTATATTTTATTGATAGGTGTAATCTGTACAAAAGGAAAGAGATATGGCGGGTCAAAAAAATTGGGGAAAATATTCCCGTCATTTTAGTTTTTTTTTTTCTTTCTGAAAATTCATTAGGTGCATTTTGTTTTAGTTTGCATTTTAAATATATATTTTAAAAGGTAAAAGTGTAAGTTACAAGTTAACCGCAATTAGTGTATTTTTATAATATTTAATTCTTTCAATGCGTGTATATAAATTAGAAATATTCTCAATCATAAATGATTTTATGATATACATGGCATACATCCACAAGGCCATCAAATATTACTCGACAGAATTGTTCTTGAGTGAATCTTTTATCTCCCCCAAGTACATGGATATTTTTAAAAATGTTTTTATCAGTTGTAAAATTAAAAGATATTATGAATAACCTTTCGTGGGGTAAAAAAAATAAAGGATGGAAGAGAAAAATGAATAGAGAAGAGTAATTTACCTTGTCAATTTTTCGTAATAATAAAGACATCCTAAGTAGTAGGACGTTGAGATGAAAAGAGATACGCATCGTTTGGGTAAAGATAAAATAAACCTAAAGTCATAAGTTAGCTTTTACTTGACCATATATATATATTTGAAACATGAAAATTTGTGCTTTTGAAATTGAAGATTAAAATTTTAAAATCTGAATAAATTTTATGTCCAAGCATATATTTAGAGAGAACTGTAATTTATAATTTCACTCAAATAGGTACTGCATAACCATAAGACAAAGGAACGGAGTATAATTATTCCCTTAGGTAACGCGGCCAGAAAAGAAAAAGATGATGAAATTTTTGTTTTCCTAAGAGAACAATTATAAAGTCATATAAATCTCAATCTTTTGAGCTAATTATTTTTTATTTTAAATTTTTTAAAATTATGAAAAATATTTTACTGAGTCTTAATTAAAATCAAAATTTATAAGATTATTTACGAGAAATGATATTTTAAATAAATATTTATGAGAAGTTAAATTTATAGTATGAAGTAATTTCTATATACTGTCTTTGTTCGCTTTTATTTATCACTAATTTTTTGATTTAATTTTTATTTTTATTTGTCATTTTTAATATATAAAGAAATAATAATTTTTTTATTTTGTTTTTAGTATTAATATTTAAAAATTAATTAATTTCAAATTATATTATTAATTTTTTTAATAAATATATTAGATTAAAATATGATAAGTAACAACGAACTGTGGACGAAGTATTAAATAGGAATGAGGAGTTGGAAGTGGTCTTATATTGCTTTTTTCCTTTGCACTTTGCAGAAATGACTCCACTTGCTAATGAAATCTCATTTCTGGGACAACCCAATTATATGCTTTTCATAATAACGTTTTCATGGTTAACTAATTTTAAGAACCTACCCAAAAAAAAAAAAAAAAAGGGAGCGAATTTTAAAGGAGAAAAGCTAAAGTAGGTTTAAATTGTTATTCCACAAAATTACAAGTATGATGAAGGTGCGTGGAAGAAAAAGAAGTTTGGCCATAATTTCTTGATGTCCTCTTTTATTTTTTTCTTCTTCCAAATTTCAAAATTGGGAGTTATGATTAAAAGGAACCATACTAACATTTCCAAATCTACAGTACTTTCTAAGTGGGTTGTGCTCACGAATAGATAAAAGTAATTAGCGCGTAAGTAATGGAGGATAACTTGAAAATTATGTTAAGCTTGCGCTGCAAGTAAATTATTTTGGCTCTATAGTTACTTTGTAATATTTTTCAAAAAATATGTTCCAATTTATATTATCCGATTTTTTTTTTGACTCAATCCAAAAAAAGATACATTTTTATATTTTGTAACTATTTAATTTTAAAAAAAGTTGGGGATAAATCGTTTTTGACCTATATTTTTTATTATGAATCAAGTCGAAGCTGTTATCACCAAGAGTGATAGTGTCATCAGAGATGAAATTTTGAATGTTTTTAACGCCGAATAAATAATCAATATTATTGCAACTAGGAATGTTTTTCACCTTTTCATTTGGATCTCTCTTAAAAAAAGATTTTCTATCGTTGCGTGGATTCCTTTTTGTATAAAACATATTGTGAAAAATTGTCCTCTAAAAAAAAATGTTGAATGAATTGATCATAAATTATAAGATTTTAAAATCTTTTTGCCTTTGAAAAAAGATAAAGAAGAAAGGCAAATCATTTCACCCTTTATTTTATTTAATTACACGTCATAAACCTATATAACAAGAATTACTGACAAAAATTCTTATATTCGATTTTTTTTAACAATGAATTAGTTGTTGCTCCCAGGACTAAAATAAAGATAAAGGCTGCATTTGATATGTATCTATCGATCAATCCATAATATTATCTTGATATATATGAATATCAATTATACTCATTTTACTTTTACTGAAATAATTTACAATCAAATAAATATCTATGACTTATTCTATACCACAAATTTTAAAATACTTCCTTCTTTTTAAAACTAGATGTCAACTGATAAATTTGGATGGTGGGAGTAGTGTAACAGCCCGGCATCTTCTTAACATTGTAATGGAAGCGCAATCAACAAATTCTTCATCAATTTGGATACGCCTGTATGGCTATATCATTAGAGGGTTTTATTTATCACTAAACTAAGTTCGAAATTATATTATCAACTTTTAACAAGTGAAGATCGTTATTTTTAAGGACTAATGCTAGAATTTAATTAATCAAGACTGAAATTTTGTCCAAATATTATCTCATTCGAACATAATGCAATTTTTTTGGAGTTGTGCACTTACTTTTCTCGAGTTGTATTAGACATAGTTCTCCATTCGAATTGTGTTACCTCTTTGCTGAAAAATGCAAATGTGTCATGCACATGACGTATTGGTTGTAGCTTTTATCAAGTATTAATGATTAAAACCGTTCCTTTAGTTTGGTATAAAATATACCTTTCTCTTCACCTACTTTATCTTTTCATTTTATTTTTCAATTGCTCGTGATAAATTGATGTAAAACCTTTAAATATGTTATGTTACTATATGCTCTGTAGAAAATTATAGTTATAGTGCTGATCAATATAATTAAAACTTCACAATTAATTAATGGACTTGTAAACACGCTGTACAATCAGTTTATGTGATTACTGAAACAGCTCTAATTTGTAAATTGTACGTAGTCTAAACTGAAAAGATTATACTCCCTTCGTCCCAAATTATGTGTTGTCATTTGACCAGACACGATATTTAAGAAATAAGTATTGACTTTGTTAAAGTCACAAAATTACTCTTCTTAGAAAAAGGAATAATAATATTTAAAATCAAGTGAGACCACTTTTAATTGCAAAAATAAATAAAAAAAGAATTAATAGTATTTAAAGTCAAGTGGGACCACTAAGGGTAAAATTGTAATTGTGTTTTTAAAAACTTACCAAATAAGGAAAGAATACATTCCTTTTAGGATGGACCGAAAAAAAAATGACGACACATAATTTGGGACGGAGGGAGTATAGTAATAGTAATTTGCATGTTAGATGTTCTTCTTTTCGAAAAAAGACAATAATTTTCGTAATACTTTAACTTTTGGACAAGGAAAATATTGGATTTACATGACATAAATCAACTAATCCCATATCTCTATTCGTTAACTAATAATTAAAGGATACTCCTATATAAGAAAGACAAAAAGGGGATAGACAGTTGGTCACTAATAATGGACTAGATACTATAAAATATAAATACAGCCATGTCTATTTCACATTAATGCTGATGTTAACATGACCTATATATTGTTCCAAATTCATTCGTCATATTTACGTTCAACCCTGGCGGCTAAGATTTTAATTTGTTGGACAAATAAACAATTGGGAAGGCAGTAGAACATTGGTGCATTTTGATAGAGTAATTTTTGTTTTTAAGGACATATAAATTTTGGGGCAAAACATTTTTTATTATTAACATACTAGTATTTCCTTCGTTAATATTTAGTTAGTCATCTTACTAAATTAAAAAAATATTAATTAATTTTGTATATTATTTTTATAATTTTTTTTTTTAAAAAGTATTCACATTTATTTATGATATTTCTACAAAATTTTCTAAGGGTAAATTGTATAATGCCTCATTATTTATGATTTCTTATAAAATAAATTATGCCTAAGTAATGGACGGAGTAGTAGTATTTTGTTAAAATGTGCTACTTTAAAGCTAACACAATTGTCTTCCCAATGCAAAGAAATAGATAAGGTTTGAGGCGTGTGTATGATTCACGTAGTATATATAATATTTATCGTTAATTTTATTCGAACTCGTAAATTTTTATAACAAATTTGATCTTGCATGTATTTTGCACATTAATGTTGTGTTTATTGGCAATTATAAATTATCCTAGTAAATTTGACCTTTTAGAATAGTATACATGTCCATAATTCTGTAAATTAATTGCCAAAAACTAGGAATAACAAAAGTAAAGGAGGAAAATATAAAATGACAAAGATTTACCTTTACAATCATCCTTTCAATATGAGACTCTTTTCAAGTCTCCTTATAATTATCACTTTTTATCTTATAATAAGCTATACCAAATTAACCAATGAAATAATGATCTAATATTCATAATCCCAGATCCTTTGGTTGGTGAAGTCGTTATCATATGAATCAGCACAATCTGGTAATGCACCAGTAAGAGTTGCTGAGCTATTGATTTGGCTTATAGAGTCATAATTATTTGTTGCAGTACTTGTGCTAGGCATAAAAGTAGAAGATGTACTAGCCACTGGGTGCTGCTGCATGTCAATTGGACAATAAGCCTCGAAAGAGAATCCATTAGAACAATCAAAATCAGCTGCTTCCACTGGACAAACAACATTTGGAGTACTGGTAGAGCTAAACAGTTCAAAACTATCATCATCTAATACCTTGAAATTCTGGTGGCCATCTTGAAAGGCTGTTCTTACCAGTTCTACTCCAAAAACCTATCACCAGATGAAGTAAAAAGCAAGTCAGTCATTACTCCTCAAGCAAAATTCTATTACTCTACTTTCTTTTTGTAACCATTTGATATCTGGAACGTACCATGTTCCCACTAATTTTAAATTGGGCCGCGTAAAGTCTATCAAGGTAGAAAACAGTTCAAACAAGAATATCTTTCCAAGAAGTTAAAACTCGAGACCTCTGGTTATATTACACTTGCTTGTTGAAGCTAATTAAACAGTTAAAAATGAAATGAGAAAGGGTAAAACTAGAACCTTTTGAGTTGGGGTGAGCTGTTCGACAGACGCAAACTGGCTCTCTTTGTAGAGTAGTCCAATCAACTCTCCCACATCGGTAAATACCACTCTTACATTTTCCTGGGGATGGGCAGAATTATACAAGTATTTTTTCAAGTCAAGCTTACTCTTTGCCTGATTTACTGCTTCATCCAATTTCTTTGCGTGCATACGCCTGCCAGGGATCTTTATACAGGCAAATGTTTGAGTACGTACTCATGAAAAAAAGAAGTGGAATATATTAGTTTAAACAGAGAGATTGTTTTTTCATGTAACCATCACAATAGCCTTAAATTATTTTTTTTCTTAAAAAAAAAAACGGGTAGGGACTAGGAAGTTTCATAATTCATAACTGGTAACTTAAAACAATTAACCTATGACCAAAAAAAAAAAAAAAAGAAAATTAACCTACCGCAATGTATCTTCATATCCTATCTGAATTATTTCGTTGGGCTCATGAATCCATAAAAGCTACAGCTTGAAATGCCTCGCCGAGAGACAGGAAGTGCGGAAAATATAAGGAGCGGAGACATAAGTTGCCTCCTCTCCTTTACTAGATTATAAAACTCACCAACATGAGTTGTGATGCAGCGGATGGAGCTACTCTACTCTTAACCAGAGGTCGAAGGTTCGACCCTGGGCATGGAGAAAACTCTGTTGGGAGCGATACCCCTGAATGAGGCTCTACCCAGCACGAATTCGGATACTGAACACTGGATGGAAACCAAAAAAAAATATTATAAAACTCAGTGAGACTGCTCTTTTATTTACTTAATTATTATATATATAGCCTCAAGCGGTTCACATTAGTTATGTGGACAAAATCGGCGACCGTACCATGAAATTTTTCTTTTGATGAACCTTCATCAAAACAAGATGAGAATTAAAGACTTGGTTAATAAATTCTTACGCTGAGTAGCTTATCACGGTTCAAAAAGTAGTGAGTTAAGAAGTCCCTGACAGTTTTAATGTTTTCCTTCAACAAATGATCATGGAAAGCACCGCCTTTGCCAATCGTTTGCAGTTTCCAGACTTCATCATCAAGAGCTAGGGGCTTCAGGCTCTTGCTCACTGCAAATTAAATTAGTGAAACCGCAAATTCATCAAAATGCATAATTTAAAGGAATTAATTAAGTACGTACTGCAGCGACGATCCTTGACAATGAATGGCTCACTGACTGCATCCATGATTCTGGTCCCAATATCGTAGGTATACAAAGCTCTCGCCCTTAGTGTCAGCTCACGTTTTTTCATAGGTACTCTAGTGTGTTTAAATGAAATATGACCTACAGAAACACTTCCATCTTTCAAGATAACATGTGGATCTCCGCGAATAAGTGATTTCCCACCAGGCCAACTTGTAGCTGTTTTGATTTCATCTTTCTCAAGGGCAACTATTTCCACCTTTGCTGATGCTTCAGGACCAGATTTAACAATATTCTGAGTATGGGAGTCAATTAAATGTAGATGTAAGGTACTTCCCTCTTCACCTACCGGGAGCCCAGTATATATTGGACCATTAATGTTGTTAGAAAACATTAATTTCAAATGCTGTGAATATTCATACTGATCATAATCAGCGCCATTCAAATTTTCCTCCGCTTTCCTGAATAAGATGTACGGGGCTCACTATCATAAGGTACAATAATAACTGCTTATGAAATTAAATATGAAATGAGAGAAGCTTGTCGTTGCCTTGGGCCGGTTGAAATCTCTGTAGGTCCCGGTTCAACACCCACAGCCTGTAGTTTGACAAACAGCTTAGCTAGATGAGCATCGTACTGGGAGAATTAAAAGTGACGTGATACAATGGATCAAAATACAATAATAGTAACTATATAGTAGTATTTTCTAGTATGAAAACGATCAGCAGAGTACATAAGTTAAATCCTTAATTATAGTATCAAATCATGCTCTAGAGCGTAAATCAGCGTACTAGCCATAAACATAAAAGATCAGAACTTAGGCAAATTATGTTACTGAATTAAGCTCACTCCCGTACTAATGATCAAATCAATACGGAATGAAATAAAACTGATCATTTTCCAGATGAAATGAAATACTTTACCCTATTACGCTATAAAAGTAGTCATTAGTCATTCCTAATTAAACCAACCATTGACAAAAAGAAAGAAAGAGAAAGAAAGATTCTCCTGGTCAATGAATTTCTGCAAAACAAGTTGTTGTGAAGAGACATAAATGGCACACATCAACATGTCCACTATTTATTACTTAGTAGAGACATATAGCTACTATTCTAATTAAAATAAAATCTAAAAATTCAGAAACTAAACTAGACAAAAATCTTATTAACCTAAATCTGAAAATGTCAATACTAAATTCTATAAGAGAAAATCTGGATCTATTTGTTCACAGGAAACAACATGTTGGAGTCCCACATCGGTGGGTTAAAGGGTCCTTGGTCTCCTCATATAGTTTTGAGCAATTCTCCTCTCATACGCTAGCTTTTGAGGTTGAGTTAGGCTCAAGGTCCATTTCTTTATGATAAATTTATTAAATTTATTTTGGACCACAGGAAAAAGAAACCAAAAAGAGAAGAAGCTTATCTGGTTGTCATTTTCATAGACCGTAGTCGAACAAATTAAATCCAATCAAATCTATTAGTATGACAGAATCACGTGTTGTACTGAAGACTTTGCATAATACCAAAAGTTAAATCAATTGCTGTTAGTTTGGATTTTGAAAATGTATAGGAATGCCTTTTGGGTTCCTACGTTGGACTTCAACTTCGCGGACAATATAAAAATGGAGGGGGGATCTAGGAGGCAAACACCGGAAACAATAACATTATGATGAGCATGACACTGATATCCAAGAAATGAATTTTGGACTTAATTCATATCAAAATGTTACCTCACAAGAGAGAGAATTCCTCAACATCATATAGAAAAACCAAATACTAAGAATTATTCAAGATCATATAAGAAAATCAAATATCCATTGTCCCAGCGGTGTGGTGGGACTCCAAGAGAAAACTCCATCAATAACCATCCTACAACACTCCTAACCCTAAATAATTAAGCAAGTACTTACTCCCTTTAATTATCACCAAGGCACAAATAAAACACAAGCAAACAGTAGACGTACGTATTGCTTCTTTATAAAAAATAAGGATTTAAATTTTCTCTATATAGATCGATAATACTATTTTTACTAGATTTCAAAAGACTAATCCACAATTAGTTAAATAATAACATCACTGTGTATATACTATTATATATCAGTGAATGGAACATAAACTTAAAAAAATAACCATACAATATACTCCACAGGTTGATTAGTTATTAATGAAAATGGTTCTCACAGCTGGATCAACGCAAAGCCGCCTCATTGACTTGAGTAAACGCACGACGCGCACAGCATTAACGGACCTGATCAAACCCCAAGAATGAAGGCCTTTGATTATAGATTTCTAAAAAAAAAATTCACTTCAGTTAAAATATACTGCTATAAAGATACAAATAAATTAGTGTTTAGCTATTATACTTATTGTAAAGGATATGATAAAGTAATGTATTCCCTCCGCTCACTTTTACTTAGTTATATTTGGAACTGACACGCTAGCCCTACTAATTCATGATGCTTAGTATTAGATCTTGCAAAATAATAAGGAGAATAAGCAATTAATTCTAAGAGTAAGTAAAAGTGAACGGATGGAGCATTTGAAATCTAAGAAGATGGAGTTAAAAATCATGTTTGGAATACATTTCAAATTTGAAATCGAGTATTTCATAACCAAACACTCTTTCGAGCTTATAATCAGCACAGAAAGTTTAGATTTGTGAAAAGTAGAGAGAGGCCACAGACTTCCTTAGTTTGCTAAGTTTTATCTTCTTATGAAGGGAAGCTGAGCTAGGAGCAGAATGACAATTACGAGATTGTTGTCCAAGATCCATATATGCCTATATTCCTTAGCAAAAAAAGTTAAAAATAGAGTAGTTTTTGTGATGAATTTTCACTTAATTGAGCTAGGGTTAGTATCTATTTATAATGAAATTTTTGGTACTTAAAAGCGAGTTTAGGAATCTTCCTCCTTTTTCCTCTGAATCTTCCTCCTTTAAGTTTCTTTTTAGAAACCAATTAAGTTTTTTCTTTCAGAAATTAATTAAAAGAATTTTGTTGACAGTTTTTTTTTAATAATTTGATTCTCAATCTTTGTTATGATTGGGTAACACCAATTTTTATTTTATCTTTCGTGTTTGTATATAGTTAAGACGATATTTCTTCTTTAGTGTTCCTGGAAAAAAAAACATCAAATTGTGAAATAAAAAAAAAATCATGAAACTGGCAGGTAGATTCGTAAGGTATGTTTCCCCAAACTTACGGAGAAATGTCTGCGAAGTCCAAATGCAATCTTATCCTTATCATTTTTGAAAAATTATATGTGTTACTGTAGCAATCTTGGATCTGAAAATTACTCTATGAGAAGAACAGAAAATATATGTGTTAGGTATAATATAGTGAGATGAAAATATTAGAAGAGTTAAAAGTATTTTCTTTTAAGCTCACACTGATTTTTGGAATGTATTTTACTCGAGTTTGGAATCTAAAGGGCAAGTTTTTTTTATCAAAAATTTCAAAAGTGCATATCAAAATTGGAAAACACCAAAATGGATAAGGTAAATACAAGTGATTACCTTGTCTATTAAAAGTTAACGCCCTTTGGTTACATGCTAAAGTGTCCATCAAAAGGCAAAATCGTCATTTTACCTTACAAGGTAAATGGATCCGCTCATTGCATTTTCCAAAGCAAAAATTTATTATATTCAAAGATTGATATAGTGAAATCAGTCATCTGTATATTGTTTCTTAAGACATATGTTAAATCAAAAGTGAATAAGTATTTATGAACGGAGGGAGTATTTAATCAAGAATTTATTTCAACTTTAGTGCGAGGTAAAAAAACTATTTACCTTACAAGGTAAAATCTGTCTCCTACCTTATTAATTTTCTTTTATAAATCACTTATTTCATTCATTTCTTATTCAGATTATAGGTTTGTTTACTCGTTTCACTCTCTTCATTCACATTACTTGGGTGTTTGTTCTTGTACAAAGTCTATTTCATCAAAAATTTTGCACTTTAAGATTTATTTTGATCACCTTTTTATATAAGTATTTCAATAGCAAACAGACAAGTATGTAGTATTGATATTATTAATCATTTTTTTAGCTTACTAATTTTTTAAACGTTGTTGTTATCATACCAATTTGTAAAGCCTAAACCTATGTTATGCCATTATTGTCTATTTAATTTATTTTTTTTTGAATTTGTTGTTTGAAAGTAATGATGTAAAATTTGGTCATGCATGTGTAAACAACTTGCCCTTAAGGCTACGAACTTCCATATCGAAATTATTCACAAGTTTGGGTGAATTTTGATAATGTGTTTCAAACCTACCATCAAATTATTGTTCCAGTGTCATCCTTGAAGAATTAATATTCAAATTTGAAGAATTTTAACTTACTCAAAAATCAAACTCACACTATCTGTGGGTTCTTCAATAATAAAGGAATGTTCTACATGTGCATACATGTTAAGTATCTGTAGATTAAGGCGATTACTAAAAATTTTAACGGTACGAAGAAATAAAGATAAAGAATCATCATTTCAAATAGGAGTTTCATTAAATATTGATTGTCCGTTGGACGTAAAATAATTCAGATCTCAACAAAAAATAACCACATCATCTTTCGGATTAGTAATACCCATTTTACTTTTTAACAACCTTTTCAAACGTTCATATTTGAGAAATAAAAGAAATGATTGAACCACTATAGGACGCCGACGATATCATATCGAATCCCCATCACGCAAAACTTCACCACTGCAATATAAATTTACTCTTACCTTATTATCATCCATCGTAAAGTAAGAAATGAATAAGGTTCAACAAATATTTTGAGTTATGAACTTTGATAAAAAAAATTATGAATTGATGCAAATGAAAGAAACCCACAGTCACACTCTTTATATAGCACCTTAAATTTTGAAGTTGTTACATGGCAAATATGACATCCTACCTTACAAGGTGAGAGTTCATACTCGACTTACAATCATCCAGTAAAAGAGAATTTATTCTCTCCTTTGTTAGCGGTAAGTCTCATCTTGCAAATACTCCTTCTCTATGGAAATTTAATTATTCCCTACTTTTTCAGTCAAAGGATAAAGTAAGCGACTTCATTTACCTTGTAAGGTAAATTCACAATTTTACTTTGCACGAACTTTTTAATGGACAAGGTAAACACCTGTATTTATCTTGTCCGTTTTAATATTTTTCCATTTTAATATGCCCTTTGAAATTTTTAATAAAAGAACTAGTCCTTTAGGCTCCGGACCCTTGTACATTGAAATATTACAGATCTATGAATATATATCTCCCCTTCATTTTGCGAAATATCTAAGGATTTTTTGTTATTTTCCTTCTACGGGTACAAGAATCTGTATACTAGAAACAACCACTTCAACTAATTCAAGTTTAAGAATAAGAACACAATGAAGTACAGAAAATACCCTCAACCCAAGATCAAAGTGATCTTCATAAGAGGTGTATTTTATTTTTAGAAATAAAGATGAAACAGAAATGGCCAAGTCGCCCGAATTCACGGACTTGCCTTAAGGAAATAATTCCCCTCCCTGTACCCGAGGTTGCGGAATTTTCCTTCCAGGATAAAATGGCCAAACAAACCAACTGTAGCGGTACCTCAAATAATTGGAATATCGTCGAACTCACTGAACGTTTTGAGTGATCACACAAAATATTTTTAAGGCAAGAAGAGTGTTTTTATTCTCAAATTTTCGTTCCAAAACCTGTGGATGAAAGCAGGTTTATATAGCCATAAGATGTCTCTTCTAAAAAGTGGCAATGGTTCATTTAAAAGGTGTAACCTTTTCTGAAAATTCATGTCCATTCGTCCAAACAGTGTGTCTGTTCCAAATAGGCATGCCATTTCGTGAATCAGTGTGTCATTTCGTTGAAGAATTGCATCCTTCTAAAGCATGAGTTCGAAACAGTGCAACTTTTTTGAAGCATCAGTTCAGTTCGAACGTTGCATTTGTTATTGTTACTGCATGCATATAAATGGAGTATTAAACACACAGAAAAAATTTCTTGCGTTTTTGTCATTGATCAGATTTCATCAAATAAAGTTCATCCAAAAAGATAGATTTCATCGATCGATCATTTGACAAATCCAAATCCAAATTCGAAGCCAAGCCGAGCGAGCGACGACGACGGCGCGAGACATCTCTTATTTCTTGCCTTACTTATCATGTGGAGTAAGTGTTCTTGATTATAAACACTTCCAAGTTCTTTTTTTCCACCAATTTGGGAGAAAGAGTAAACTTTATAATTTGGGAGTACACTTTCCATTTTAGTGTCTCATTCCCTCCACCATTTTACTCTCCATTTTTCCATTCACACTTCTTTCATATACTACAAACCAAACAATCCCCCACATGAATGAGGAATGGCTATTTTTCGTAAAAGTTTTATGGACAAGTATATGATCATCAAGCAAAGACTGATTGCATCTGGATAAGTGGGTTTCCCTTTGAACTTTCCATAGTGAACATGCATCGGATGCACTCGGTCAATCGGTAGATTTGATATCTTTAAACCGTCGAGCTTTAATGTACACCTAGACAGTACATGTCACACAACCAACCTTTTAACGTTTATGGTTCTCACGATTTTGTTCTTTTCAACCATGAACACGTTCTGGTTTCATGAGAGCTTAGAGAGTAGGCATTTACTAACATTCTCCTTGAAGTGGCTTCAACTTCGCCCTCACATAGGTGATTTCTAAACGTTCAATCCTATAGATTAAGCTATTTGGTCAAATCTGCTAAATTTAGATAATCATTAAAAGGTTTTTCACCTTAAGTCTTATCCTTGTTTACTATAAATTGTCTATATCATGAGAATGGGTTGGGTAATTGACAATGTTGAACCTGTCAGACACAACTTTGTTTGATCTCCTTGAACCTAGCTCTTGGGATCCCCAGTCTGCTAGGTAGAGTTACCACTATGCTGACTTGTCCTAGGCCTTAAACCCATTTCCTTGGATGTCCTTTCCACTCTTTCTCTAGATAGGCTTTTTGTAAGTGGATTTGACACATTATCCTTTGAATTTACATAGTCAACAGTGATAATTCCACTAGAGAGAAGTTTTCTAACGGTATTATGTCTCCGTCGTATGTGACGAGATTTACCGTTGTACATCATGTTCCTTGCCCTACCTATAGCCGTTTGGATATCACAGTGTATACATACTGGTGCCACTGGCTTGGGCCAATCCGGAATATCTTCCAAGAAATTCTGGAGCCATTCTGCTTCTTCACCGGCTTTATCCAATGCGATAAATTTAGATTTCATTGTAGAGCGAGCAATACAAGTCTGTTTGGATAATTTCCAAGAGACTACTCTTCCACCGATAGTAAATACATATCCACTTGTGGATTTTACTTTGTTCGATTCGTTGATCCAATTTGCATCACTATATCCTTCAAGTACCGCAAAATATTTAGTATAATGCAAAGCATAATCTTGAGTGTATTTAAGATACCCCAAAACTCTTTTCAATGCCACCCAATGAGTTTTGTTGGGATTACTCGTGTACCGACTCAATTTACTGAAAGTGCATGCTATGTCTGGTCGTGTACAGTTCATTATATACATTAAACATCCCAATACTCTTGCGTACTCCAATTATGAGTCACTTTCACCTTCAGTCTTTCGAAGTGCAAAGGTCGCATCCAATGGAGTCTTGGCAATAGCGAATTCCATATACTTGAATTTGTCAAGTACTTTTTCGATATAATGAGACTGTGACAATGCCAACCTTTGTGGAGTTCTATGGATTCTTATATCTAAGATTACATCCGCAACTCCATGGTCTTTCATATCAAACTTGATCTCGAGCATTCATTTTGTTGTATTTATGTCAGAAATGTCTCTATTGATGATTAACATATCATCCACATATAAACAAATAATGACTTGGTGATTTGTAGTGTCTTTAATATAAACACATTTATCACATTCATTTATTTTGAATCCGTTTGCCAACATGGTTTAGTCAAACTTCGCATGCCATTGTTTAGGTGCTTGCTTTAGTCCATACAATGACTTAATAAGTTTACACACTTTGTTTTCCTTTCCTGGAACCATAAAATCCTTAGGTTGTTCCATGCATATTTATTCCTCCAATTCTCCATTTATAAAAGCGATTTTCACATCCATTTAATGAATTTCAAGACCATATACTGCAGCTAAGGCAATTAACATTTGAATCGATGTTATCCTTGTTACTGATGAGTATGTATCAAAGTAACAAGGCCTTCTTTTTGTTTTAGGTCTTTTATTACAAGTCTTGCCTTGTATTTGTCAATAGTGTCATCTACTTTCATTTTCCTTTTGAAGATCCATTTAGAACCTAAAGATTTATTTTCGGGAGGAAGATCAACCAATTCTCATGGATGGTTGCTTAAGATTGAATCAATCTCACTATTGACTGCCTCTTTCCAAAAGGATGAGTCTGATGATGACATCGCTTTTTTAAACGTTTGAGGCTCATTTTCTAAGAGAAATGTTACAAAATTCGATCCAAATGAAGTTGACGTTCTTTGACGTGTACTACGTCTTGTATTTTCTTTATTATGTACATTCTTACTTGGTTCATCTTGAGGTCATTTAGATCCTCCACTAGACTGTTTATGTCTAAGTTTATACGGGTAAATATTTTCAAAGAATTCAGCATTATCTGATTCAATTACCGTATTGTCATTTATATCCGAATGTTCGGATTTATGAACTAAAAACCAATATGCTTTACTACTTTTAGCATATCCTATGAACATGTAGTCCATCGTCTTAGGTCCTATTTTAACCCTTTTAGGCATAAGAATTTGGACCTTTGCTAGACACTCCCACACTTTGAAATATTTCAAGTTAGGTTTTATTCCTTTCCATTTTTCATAAGGAATTGATTGTGTCTTACTATGGGAAACTCTGTTGAGTATACGATTGGTTGTAAGGATAGCTTCCCCCCATAAATTTTGCGGTAAACTAGAACTTATAAGTAAGGCATTCATTATTTCCTTCAAAGTTTGATTTTTCCTTTCCTCATTTCTATTAGATTGAGGTGAATATAGGTCCGTAGTTTGATGAATGATTCCATTATCTACACATATTTGCGCAAAGGGAGATTCATATTCTCCGTCCCTATCACTTCTTAACATTTTGATATTTTTGTCTAACTGATTTTCAACTTCAGTTTTATATTGTCTAAACGCATCTATTGCTTCATTCTTACTATTTAGCAAGTAGACATAGCAGTATCTAGTGAAATCGTTAATAAAAGTTATGAAATACTTTTTCCCACCACGTGATTGTGTTGACCTCATATCACAAATGTCAGTGTGTACTTAGTCTAAGAGATTGGAATTTCTTTCAACGGACTTATAAGGATGCTTTGCATACTTCGATTCCACACAAGTTTGACACTTTAATTTATTACCCTCAAAGTTTGGCAAAACTTCTAAGTTAATCAGTTTTCGTAACGTTTTGTAATTAACATGGCCTAAACGTTCATTCCATAAATCATAAGACTCAAGCAAATAAGAAGAATTTGAACTTTTATTTATTTCAACATTCATTACATTCATCTTATAAAGGCCCTCAGTGAGACAACCTTTTCCTACATACATTTCTCCTTTGTTAACTATAATTTTTCCAGAAATGGTTACACATTTGAATCCGTTCTTATATAGAAGTGAAACAGAAATTAAGTTTCTATGTAATTCTGGAGCATACAAGACATTGTTAAGTGTCAAAACATCGCCTAAAGTCATTTTCAAGCACACTTTCCCTGTTCCTTCTACCTTAGCAGTCGCGGAGTTAGCCATGTAGACCATTTATTTTACTTGAGCCGAAGCAAATGATGAAAACAATTCTTTGTTGGCGCAAACATGATGGGTGGCACCAAAATCCATCCACCACTCGCGAGGATTCCCTGCCAAGTTGGACTCAATCATATTTGCTTGATCTTTTTTCTTGCCTTTTTTAGGGACTCGACAATCCGTGGACTTGTGGCCAATCTTGCCACAGTTGACGCATTTTCCCTTGAATTTCTTCTTGGGTTGATTGCTTCCTTGTTCAACTTTCTTCCTTTTCTTAGAATTATTTTGATCATCTTCTACAATATGTGCTCCATTAAATGTAGAATTCCCTTTTAACCTTCTCTCGGCAGTCTTATTATCCTCTTCAATGCGCAGTCGGACAATAACATCTTCAACAGTCATCTCCTTGCGTTTATGCTTCAAGTAGTTTTTGAAGTCTTTCCACAAAGGTGGTAGCTTCTCAACTATCGCCGCTGCTTGAAATGCATCATTCACAATTAAACATACAAAACAGTTTATGTGAGTATTAAGAACATTTTTAATTTGTTCAACTAAGGTATTTTTTAAAGATATACCTTTTGCTAGGAGATCATGTATGATGACTTGCAACTCCTGCACTTGAGAGACAACCGATTTGCTATCTATCATTTTAAAGTCCAGAAACCGTGCAAAAAAGAATTTCTTAATTCCTGCATCCTCTGTTTTATATTTTCGTTCAAGTGCCCCCCGCAATCCTTCGATGTCTTAGTTCCACTATAAACATTGTAGATGTCGTCTTGGAGACCACTCAGAATATAATTCCTGCAAAGGAAGTCTGAATGTTTCCAAGTTTTTACAATTACGAAACGCTCTTTGTTTGAGGTTCCCTCAGGCACCTCAGGAGCGTCTTCTCTAGTGAACCATTGCAGACACAAAGTGGTGAGGTAAACGAACATCTTTTGTTGCCATCGCTTAAAGTCAATGCCCGCAAATTTTCTGAGCTTCTCCGCCAGTGCCATTGTAGGCGGAGCATTTGTGCGACTTGATGTGGCAATACTTGTTGCCCATACAGACGTTACCGCATCTTGTATTTGATTTTCATTAGTCATCTTGCCTGTCACCACAAGACAGAAAAATTTAGTATTTTCAGAATACTACTTATAAAGTTAAATAACTTTTAAACTTTTTTTCTTGTTTCTAGTTAACGATGAAGTTTTTATAACTTCAAATCGTCAACCGAGTGAAGTTTAGCTTGTGATGAAGATTTTATGTCTTCTAATCACTAGTTAAATTCAAGCGGGGTAGAAAGCTTAAAGCTTTAATCCCCAAAAACAAGTAATACAGATTCTGTAGTTTATTTCCTTAAGATTGTTATTTTTCTTCTACAAGTATAGATTGTTATTTTTCTTCTACGAGTATAGATTGTTATTTTTCTTCTACGGGTACAAGAATCTGTATACTAGAAACAACCACTTTAACTAGTTTAAGTTTAAGAACAAGAACACAATGAAGTACAGAAAATACCCTCAACCCAAGATCAAAGTGATCTTCATAAGAGGTGTATTTTATTATCAGAAATAAAGATGAAACAGAAATGGCCAAGTCACCCGAATTCATGGACTTTCCTTAAGGAAATAGTTTCCCTCTCTGTACCCGAGGTTGCAGAATTTTTCTCCCAGGATAAAATGGCCAAACAAACCAACTGCAGCGGTACCTCAAACAATTAGAATATCGTCGAACTGATTGAACGTTTTGAGTGATCACATAGAATATTTTTAAGGCAAGAAGAGTGTTTTTATTTTGAAATTTTCGTTCCAAAGCCTGTGGATAAAAGCAAATTTATATAGCCACAAGATGCCTCTTCTAAAAGTGGCAATGGTTCATTTAAAAGGTGTAACCTTTTCTGAAAATTCATGTCCATTCGTCCAAACAGTGTGTCTGTTCCGAAAAGGCATGCGAATTTCATGAATCAGTGTGTAATTTCGTTGAAGATTGCATCCTTCTGAAACATCAGTTTGAAATAGTGCAACTTTTCTGAAGCATCAGTTTAGTTCGAACATTGCATTTGTTACTATTACTGCATGCATATAAATAGAGTATTAAACATATAGAAAAATTTCTTGCGTTTTTGTCATTGATCAGATTTCGTCAAATAAAGTTTGTCCAAAAAGATAGATCTCATCGATCCAAATCCAAAGCCGAGCCGAGCAACAACAACAACGCAAGGCATCTCTTATTTCTTGCCTCACTTATCATATGGAGTAAGTGTTCTTGACTATAAACACTTCCAAGTTCTCTTCTTCCACCAATGTGGGAGAAAGAGTAAACTTTCTAATTTGGGAGTACACTTTCCATTTTAGTGTCTCATTCCCTCCACCATTTTACTCTCCATTTTTCCATTCACACTTCTTTCCTATAAACCCAACATTTTCCTCCAATCAGTTTATGTCATTCAAGAAAAGAATATGCTCTCTGCATTTCAATTTATTTGTTTGTCTTTTTTCTAAAAATATCTTCTTCTTCAGTGAAAATTAGAAAGAAATGATTGTCGATCAATCAGAACTACTTAAGTACCTAAATAGTTCTGATTGATCGTCAATCCTTGCTCCTAACCTTACCTTCTCCAACTTCTTCATATGCTTTGGAGTGGGTTTGAATTTAATTTCGTTAACAGAAACAATGCCTTCTTCCAAACTCAGATAATGATTTTGGTCGCGCCTTGATTTTCCACTTCTTTTTGGCAACATAATATGGCTGTTTAGTTCTTCAATTGGCCAACTTTCCTAACAGCAGTTCTCTGTGTCCTCACCTGCTCCTAGCAGTCAAAATTCTTTCCAATTTTAACTTTGAAGTGATACTCATCCTCCTCCACCTGGATATATAAAGAGTTGATTACATAGTTAGATTTTGATATGAAACGCATTTTCTACAAAGATTTAATGAGGAACTAAAAATGTGACATTTTTAACAACTTAATGTTTTTAGATGAAATAGTCATGCTTTAACATGATAACAGAAGATATACAGATCCTGCATTCAAATCTTGTTGCTAAAAAAAAAAAAGAAGAAGAGCAAATACAAAATTCCATGTGTTTGGCTTACGAAAAAAAATCAGGTGCACACTGAGGGCGCGTTGCCGCATAATAGTATAAAATAATTTAAAGTATACTTTCTCAAAGCACCTAAACTTTCCTAAGCTTTTTAATGCGATAATCACACATTTCAACAACAATATTAAAGGGTTACTTATAGGTTCCAATTTAGAATGCTCACTGATAGCTAGGTACTTCTTGTTTAAGAATTGATCCATGGAACTAATCAGAAATGTTTGATGCTTAACTGGGCAGTGAATTCCGTGGCAGGACACAATACTAAAGACTAATAATTTTAATAGTTACCAGAGTCAATCGTCAGCACCTCTAATCACCTTTTACGATTATCCTTATCAACTACGTACCATCATCACAACAATCATCAATTACTAGCTATATCACACACCACCGTCAGCCGTCATTAGATGTTGTCAACTATCATCAACACCCCAGTTAGCTATCATTATCATCAACTATGTATAATTATATCTCAACGCTTTAAAAAAAAAATAAAAAAAAAAAAATATATATATATATATATATATATCAACGCTACTAGTTACCACCTCTAGTTATTATCGATCACTACTGTCAATCATCATCACCACTAGCTACTACCCACAATCACCATCATCAACCAACAACATCCGCAATTGACATCGTTACTAGCTCCCAGTGTTTTAAAAGGTGCGGGTGTGAGGCAAGTCATTTTATGTAGCATAGGGCGAGGCGTAAGCCCCGAGACATGGGGCGTAATTCTCATAGATCTTTAATTTTTAATTTATAATATAATTAAAATAGCATAATATCACAAGAATTATACCAAAACTACATTATTAGTTTTAAATTGTTTCAAAATGATTAAAAAACTCGTAGAAAATAAAACTTTTAACATCATTTACATGTCGAAATATTGCAATGATATAAAAACTTTTTCATTAATATATTGTATAATTAATTTGATATGTTTTTGAGTTTTATATTTATTAGTTTTTAAATATTGACAACATTTTGTATATTTAGATTTCAGAAAAACATTTAACTAAATTTTTTTTAATACAACACCTCAAATATCGTCAATTATGCATATGTCCTAGGAATTTTTGAAAAGGGTCTGAAAATGGCATCAGTCTATTTCAGCTTTTAGCTGTTGGTTAGAGATTTTTCACAGTGTGTCGCCTTCTTTTCTTTCTTTTCCCTTTTCAATTCAGTTTTTTTGAAGACCTTATGAGGTTCTTCACTTGGCAAGTTTGCCAAAAGTACACCATGGGAATTCTTTTTACCAAAGTTTAAAACTTGATGAATAATTTATCAAAAAGACACTTAATTCTACATCATCATTAACTTTTTTAACTTAACAATTTCACCTACAAATTTTATAATAATTCACTTTAACCCAATACTTCCAACTTAATAAATTCATCCACAAGTTTTAAATAATACACTTCAACCCACTCCATCATCCACCATTATATATATATATATAAAAATATTTAGGTTTCCAAAAATATTAAATAAGAAAATCCAAAAGCTAAAAATAGAAGGTGATTGTTTTCCCTCCAAAAAGCTCCGATTCCAACCACTTTTTTGGCGTTATTTCTGGCGATCAGTTCTAAATCAGTCCACAAACATCATAAGATTGTCCATTGCACCCATTGTTCACGATGTCTATTGTAGAATTTGTTCTAGTTTCTGGTGATTTCATGGGAGAATGGTTGGAGACTCCCAAATGCTGAAAATAGAGATATTTTATGAAGGTGACAATCCCTGATGGTGTTCGCCACAATAGTTCATACGACAAATTGGTTGTAAGCGTAATGCAAAGCAGGAATCTAGATTGTGCGTCGAGAGACATGGTGATTAGTTATCTAATGAATTCGAGGGAAAAGGTGAATCCTACGATCATAAATAGTGATGTACGTGTGCTGATGTACATGATGGATGTCGATGCAGATGGCTTTAGGCCTATTTTGAGGATAAATGTAGCTGAGAAATCCGTCAAAGGGCTAGTAAATTCATCAGAACCCCCACCTCCACGCCGGGCAATCGACGATGATTTCAGTGATTACGAGAACGATATCGATCAACCTATTAATACGAAAGATGATCCTATGCATATGGAAGAGGTTTCATAGGACTCGCAAGACGACGAAGAAAACTGTGGAACGGGATCACAACCAGGATATTCCTTCAACGACTGAGCCAATTTCCATCTCGATCAAACATTCGCCGATAAAAAAGAGTTCAAAATGCTACTAGACGCAGCAGCGGTGAGGCAGTGTTTTATTTTTGTTTGGAGAAGAACTGCTCCAAATTCTTGAAGGCAAAATATTTATCTTGTAGTTGCGGCTGGTTGTTGAGGGCAATGAAGTATGAAACCTCGTGCAGATTTTGCATATACAAGTATGTCAGGTTGCACACGTGCGGTGTTGAACACGCCACCCGCAGGCATAAGAGATTGTTCTCTGAATTGATTGCTTCACTATGCGTAAATTATTTTCGGGATGGTAAGGGTCTAAGCATAAGCAAAATACAAAGGATTATGTTTAAGGAGTTGCATTGTCACACAAGCTATTGGATGTACTGAAAAGGAAGTACAATTGTGAAGAACATCATTCGCGGGACACCGGAGCACGGATATGCTTGCTTGCCGGCTTTTTCCCACATGGTGGAGTTGTTGAATCCAGGGTCTTCCTACTCTATCATGGTAAACCAGATTAATGGAGCGTTTGTTTATTACTTCTTAGCATTCGGAGCTTACATACGGGGATATTCCTACATGAGAAAGGTAATTGCCGTCGGTGGAACACATTTATATGAAAAGTACGGGGGCGTGTTGCCGAGTGCAGTTGCACAGGACACCAAAAATCACATCTTTCTAATTTTCTTTTGTCTCGTCGATAAAAAGAACGATGCTTCTTGGACCTTCTTCTTCTAGAATTTGAAGTCTATCGTAGAAGATGAACCAGATCTATGTATCACCTCCAAAAGGCACATCAACAGTGTCAATGCCTTCTCCCGTGTTAACAGTCGTGCACACCATGGACTTTGCATGAGGTACCTCATTGAAAATCTGTGCGTAAATCAACACAGCGGAGAACATCTTTATCTGTTCTACACCGCGGCAAAGGCGTATACTGTTGATGAATTAAGCGAGCATTTTGTCGAATTGAAGAATAATAGCCCCGATGCAGCATATGCTTTTGTAAATGTGCTTGGTTTTGAGAAACAGAGTAGTGCGCACTTCCCGGGCAATAGGTACGATGTGATGACCACAAACATCATCGAGTCACTCAACTCGGTGTTGATGGATGAATGGAAGTACCCCGTGTCGTACATATTCAATTCAATTGTTAGAAAATTTAGTGAAAAGTTTAGGGAGCGGTATGCCTTTGTCGATGGTCAAAATAATATATTTGTGTCTTGTGCAGAAAGGATTCTAAGGGATAACAGGAGTGCGAGCGATTCCTTGTATGTGAATAATACAAACAGGGGTCCCAACCAATTCACGGTGTTAGGCAGCGGTGTTACTGCCAAGGTCAATCTGTTGGAGAGGAGTTGTTCTTGTCGAAAATTTGACTTGGTAAAAATATCGTGCGAACATATGATGGTAGCTTTGCGAGCAAAGTATGGCGATGGCGTAGGTTATGGAAACTCCATCTACGAGTAATCTTCGTCAATTTATAAAGTTGAAACTTACCTCCTCGCGTACTAGAAAGCTATTAACGTTGTTCCTCCAAAGGCTGAATGAACTGTGCCACAGGAAGTACAAGACAGTAAGATTTCTCCACCCCCAAACGATTGCAAACTCGGAAGGAAGAAAGTCAAACGCACTAAGGACATCGGTGAGACATGCAAGTCCAAAAGGAGGAATAGGTGTTCTATATGCCAGAAATTCTGGTACAAAAGAACACATGTAGAATGGCCAACAAATAGTAGACAACCTTTTTTTTTGCTTCAGTTGTAAAGGTACTATTTTAGGGGATAAATGTTTGTTTCTGTAGAATTTAACCTTCAGTTGTAATCGACTTAACGCAATGTCTATGATAGACTATGTAAATTCTATGGTATATCGTTCCTACAGTGTATCAAATATTATGTATTGGTCTATGTTGGTCTTTTTACTGCCTTAACTCTCCAATCGATGTAATGAATCATTGTTTCCCATTCCCATTTAATGAAAAGCTGCAAAAATGTCTGTTCATAAGAAAAATCGTTGGTATAAGCAAACCAAACATTTTCTCTTTTGACACACGTCGACTGACCATTGGGTGGATATATGAAAGGACTTCATCTATTGGTCTATAAGTAGAGTGTCTATTTCTACGTAACCCTTCAGTTGTCCCTAAAACCAATATCAGAAACCCTCTTCTTCTTCTTCTTCTTCTTCTTGTTCACCCAAATCAGAAAATATGCCTCCAAGAAGGATAGTCCTGTGCCCTGTCAGATGTGTTCCCCCAAGGCACTACGACCTCCTTCTTCTAAGAAATAATTTCGATCGCCTGTTCTATGGCCTGGGTCAAGACTGCATCTACCTAAAGCGAAAACTCCGTAGAATTGCTCATTTCCTGAGGGCAATTCTGGAAAGGTTCGGAATGGATGGCCCTGACTACATCACCCCCCAGCATCCCCGTGAAATTTATTGTTTAGTTTGTTATTTCCTTTTATGTTTATTTGTTTTTATTTTGTGTTCATTGCAGAAGAAGTTTTCTTATAGGATTGTTGTTAGAAGAAAACTTCTTATTTTGCTTATTTTGCTTGTTCTGGCCGATGTGCCAATGCTTTGAATGTAAAAATCCCATGATTATGCAATGAACAAAGAATTTCTGTTTTCAAATTGAATTTCCCTCTTTTTTATTATTGTTATTTTTGTGTTAGCATCTGTAGTGAATGCATCTTTAAAAAAAAATCACATAAACAGTTTCTCGTCGATCACATAAAGAGTGTATCCTCAATCACATATTTTGTCTATCATCAGTCAGACATAGTAGTCGATCATCGATCATGTGAATCGATGGAGCAGCAGTTAAATTAAAATAGATAATACTAACAAGTTTTGGGGGCTGGTGGAGTAAAATAATTAAATTAAAAATAATTTAAACTGATAATAACATGTTTTGGGCTGGTGGAATAAACTAATTAAATTAAAAATAATTTAAACTGATAATAACATGTTTTGGGCTGTTGGAATAAAATAATTAAATTAAAAATGATTTAAACTGATAATAACAGGTTTTGGACAGTTGGAATAAAATAATTAAATTAAAATGATTTAAACTGATAATAACATGTGTTGGGGCTGATGGAATAAAATAATAAAATAAAAAATGATTTAAATAGACAATCTTGAACCGTTGGTGATTTAAATTAAAAATGATATAAACAGTAATTTTAGTTTTTGGAACTGGGGTGAAAGTTAATAAAACGTCGAAGACCATGACCAACGTCATCCATCAACTGGATACTAAAATATACCATAGACTGGTATGGTCTATCGTAGACCTACACCTGTACGAGTGCATCGACGAATCTCTGAATTAGGCGTAGACCACTGTGATCTACGTAGACTGATTTAGACCAACACTTGGATATTGTTTAAAAGAGAATAAATAAATTAAAAATAAATGTAGGGTGGATTTCTACACATGTGAGGGAGTGTAAACAAGTCACACAATCATATTAGAGGTGATACAAATTAGGGGTCGTGTATTAAGGAGTGTGTGGATGGGTAGTGGTTGAATGTTCAATAGTCTAAGGGTAATGTTTTTCAAAGCACAAGTATATTTTGTGGATGTATTTTGTATTTGATGACTACGCATTCCACATACTCCTTAAATGGCCACTCCCAAATCAAAAGATTAAGTGGAATGGATAGTGGTTGGACAAAATATATCCACAAAACATACTTATGCCTTGGAAAACATTACTCTTAGGAGGTTGAACATTCAACCACTACCCATCCACACACTCCTTAATACACTACACCTAATTTGTATAACCTCTAATATGATTGTGTGACTTGTTTACACTCCCTCACATATGTAGAAACCCACCCTACATTTATTTTTAATTTATTTATTCTATTTTAAACAACATCCAAGTATTGGTCTATATCAGTCTACGTAAATCATAGTGGTCCACGCCTAATTAAGAGATCTGTCGATGTACTCGTACAGGTGTAGGTCTACGATAGACCATTCCAGTCTAAGATATATTTTAGTATCTAGTTGATGGATGACGTTGGTCATGATCTACGATGGTCTATTAACTTTCACCCCCAGTTCAAAAAAATAAAATTACTGTTCCAACGGTAACAAACGGCTAATTTTGCACTTAACACATCCTTTTTTACTTCATATATAAAGTCGTCACTCCCTCATTATTTTATTTAATTAACTTTGCTTTTATTTAAAACTTCTACAATGTCTCAATCATCTCAAACATCCAATTCTAAAAAGACTCTAATTTGTCATTGTGGGAATACGGCTGTCTTGAGGACGTCATACACGGACTCAAATCCAGATCGTAAATTTTATAACTGTGCAATTGAGAAGGTGAGTCGTGTATGTCGTTTTTATAATATTAATTTAATCATTATGTAATTATAATTTATTTTCTAGGATAATGGCGCTTTAAAAGGCTCGATGAGCTATCACCTCGAAGCAGTCCATCAACGTTGAGTCCGGGACGCGACACATCAAATTTTTGTGGCTCCACAAAATTTAATCTACTATAAAAGCTCCAAGAATGCGAAGTAAATAGAGATTTTCATATGAATTTGTTCAAAGAAGCCGAAGAACAAAGGGATCACCTTAAAGTATTGCTACATGACACCCAAATTCAGAGGGATCGACTGAAACAAAAATTGATTTTGGCCGAAGAAAGAGAGAATGGCCTAAAAATGATGTTGTGTTCTATAATGCTAGTATTCGTTCTTTGGAAAAGTGTAACATGGATGTAGTGATATTGAATAAATAATAATACTTCTATTTTTCTACAATGTTAACACTGTTTTTGATAGAATCATAGTCGATCAATCAACACATCAACTTAAAATGAAGCAACATGGTAATGATAGACTATGAAAGAAGTATACGAAAGATTAACTAAACATTCTATGAAATAAAAGAGATTTTCAAATATCCTACCAAACAGGTCATTCAACACATTAACAATAAAATAATTCAAATCTCTTTTTCAATCCTTCTTTTCTTCTTCTTTTTCCTCTTCCGCCACAACAGAGGCCAACTCATTCATTTTGCTCCTTTTTTCTTCTTCTTCATTCCTCTCCGATTCACGAAGGTCCATATGCACTGTATCATCATATTACAAAGTGTTACTGATATTTATAGCTGAAAATTCATTAACAACAGCAATTATTGAATAAAGTTACCTCGCCCGTGTTGTCGCTCATATTGTTCCTTTTTTCTTCAGTCTTTTCTCTCTAATATAGGCAGCAATATCCAACACCGCTTCCTCGAGCGCAGTAACACGCTTATGAAGATCCTCGGGGGATTAGGTGCTCGCTGCATCTTTGGAGGTGCTCGGAGTATCATCATCACCAATGCGTACTTCAACGGGGTTACCACCCAAATCCCTGTCATCATCACTGTTATCATTTGAAATAAGGACAGTCACCCCTTCTAACTCTTTCTGTAAGCCATCGAGGACGTTATTCTTCACCTCGTCCGTATATGGCTCAAAGGTAATAATGTAATCCATCTTCGTCTCACGAACAGTAGGGATGATGTACAGGTACACGTTCTATTAAATATCAATTAACAATTACATAACATTCGATGCAACAGTAGTATTATTATTGCATAGTAAAAAATAAGCTCATACCTTGGTAAATTTTCTTTGTACTTGAATGGGTTACCTTCGATTATTTGGTCCCTTTTTGTCGTGTGCCATCTGAGGATGCGGAAAATGGGAAAGGGCTCATCCATTGATTTTCCAACAAATTTTTCAAGATGAGGAAAGGGCTTATGATAGATACCATGAATTCCCAAGAAAATCCGAATAGAGTATAGGATGTCTTCTGCTTCTCATCAAATACTTCCCTCTGCTTCTTCAGGTCACTTTTCTTCTTTAGATAGTCTAGGGTCAGCTGAAATGTCTCTTTCCCCCAAGGATAATTCTCAAAGAAACTCAAAGAATTGACCATTCGAATCAGTTTCTTGTCAACAACCTTCGTCGAATATTTTGCAAGCAATATGGTGTGCAAGAACCACAGTAAACAACACTTAAACTTGTGGTGCTCGTTCAGCTTATTCCCTCTGATCAAGTGTAACAAGTTGGCCGCCGTAATGTTTTTGTTTTTCGTCACCTTAAAGTAAAAATGCTTCCGCTTGTCTAACACCTTCTTCATTTTTTATTCACTGGGGTATGATGAGCATTTCAGCCCCGTGATCAAATAAAATTCTTTCAAGATAAAACAGTCAAGCTTGTTGTGAACACAAAACCATATCTCATGACGCATCTTATCCCTCTTGACGCGTCGCAACAGTAAATAATGAACCAACTGCCCGTTGAACTTGAGATGTTTCGACAAGTTTCTCAGGTGTCCGAAACAGGACCACTTGAATCTTTTCTTCAACTCCTGGTCGACAAGAACTTGCTTAAATTCTTGATAAACAGTCATTCTTAATCTGACCAATATCTTCACTGGGAAAGATCTGACTTCATCCACTATCGTTCGAAGGTCATACCGCTCTACGAAAATGAACCTTGACAAACTTGGCACAGCAAGGGATCATTGTCCCCATCATCACTGTTTCTCCCACTTCTCTCGCTCTCTTCACTGTCACCACTAACACTGCGCTCGGGAAGGACATCTTTACTAGACTCGGCGTAGTCGCTTATCTCCTTTAAATCTGGATCAGATTCGGACAATTTCTCATCAATTTTATTTCTTTTTGAGATATTTTTAGCTGCCTCGGTTTTTCTTTTTCTACTGCTACCGGCTTTGCCTTTAGGATGGATGTTTTTTTTACCCATTTTCAACACAATCTACACCTGTAGAACAAATCTCTCATTTTCAGTTCATATACCACAAGTCTATCAATAGAAATAAGTCAATGCTCAAATGAACTCCCCCTCCCCCCACCTCCCAAAAAAAATAAAGAAATACCCCACCAAAATCCAACATGGAGTATTAAAATCAAACTAGTGCACCGAATCAAACTAATTAGTTATTAATCTTTCAATTTTCACTATTTCAGCCATCATATTTTAGAAGAATTTCATACGTCTAAAAATTTATTTCAATCTAGGGCATTCTGATTTCATAGACCACAGATCGATTTCATAGACCACTGGTCTACGGATAGAAACAGGCGACTGTTGGAATCAAACTGCTAAAATAACTCTTCAAATAACGATTATCCCACCATTCCACCATTAAACAGTTCACTCCAAACATCAATACTGTGAACCAAAATCTAACATGCAATATCGAAACACGATAATTGCTAAAAATCAAACCACTGCACCTAATCGAACTAATTAGCTATTAATCTTTCAATTTCAACTATCTAGGCAATCATTTTTTAAAAGAATTTCATATGTCTAAAAATTTATTTCAATCTAGGGCATTCTAATTTCATAGACCACGGATCGATTTCATAGACCACGGGTCTACGGACAAAAACAACTTATTATTCGAATCAAACTGCCAAAATAACTCTTCAAATAACGATTATCCCACCATTCAACACTTCTTTGCTAAAAAAAATGGAACTAAACCAAAACTTCTTAATCAACCAAATTCGAAAAACAAAAAAATCCTACATCACTACGAATCGATTAGCAAAGAAACCTGTTTAAATGGATCTACAAATGATCGAAACATGATTTTAACTAACCTTATGAAGCAAAAAGACCTCTTAGCAGCTACAGAAGAAGGAAAAACGAAAATGATATTTGGGGAGAACTGTTCTTCAAGCGGGAGTTGGAGAAAATTTAAGAGGAGAACGAAGATTTTTTTTTTTCGATATTGGAAGAAGTTGATGGGTGTTAGTGTATTATGTTAAATTTGTATATGGATTTTAGTGTATTATGTTAAATTTGTAAAGTTAGAAAAATGATACAATGGTCCCTTGACTCAAATGTGGGCCAACTTTTCCACGTTTTTTTACATTTTTTATACCCTAACCCTAAAAAATAATTCAAAAAGAAATTTAGTATCCTTTTGGCTAAATAATTTTGAGAATGGTAGCTTTTGCCAATTTTTCCCTCTTCACTTCTTCTGCAGTGGAAATATTGAAACGGTTTATTTCTTTTTTACATATAATGTCCTTTTCTTCATAAAGAAAAAATCTAATTCCTATCCAAAAAATATGGAATATGAATATTGTGTTTTTTAAAAGATTAACGTCTTTCCAACCACATACCAAAAGATGTATGTCATATTATAATATATATAGTTAACTTAATTAAAGTGGGCAAATTAAACCATTACATCTGGAAATTAGTTCTCATGAGTTAAGAGTAGAGTTAATAACTCAAATGATAACTTAACTTTGCCAGAAAGTCAGTCAACTTTGGTGTTTACTTCAAAAGGCACTCAACTATCACATTTTTACTTGGAAAGTCACTCAAATAAAAAATATTTTTAATAACTATTTTATCCTTATTTCCCTAAATTTAGTATCTCCTCTCCTCTTTCTCATTTTTCTTCTGCTTCTCACATATTGTAATTGATTCAGCATTAAATATTTTTAATAAAATATCAAAGGATCACATTAAAATTTATCAATAACCAAAGAATTAAAATTACAATTATTCTGCTCTACCTTTTCAATCCTTGTTTCAACTTCTTTTTTTCCATTTGATATTGATGTCCATATTGAAATTTAATTAAATTTAAATTTACACATTATATAGCTTAATATAAATGCGACGCTCTCAACGATACAACCCCCACCTCCCCCCTTCCTGTTTTTATTCTAAAGATGTCTTTTTTTTTTATAAATGTTTGTACTATATATATGAAAAAAAAAAAACATTTTACTATATGTATATGTATGATGAATTAGGGATTTTATAGCCATAACTAAATATTATGAGTAATATACCTACATTATAGGGATTCACTATATGTATGTAATAACTACGTACACGTGACTTTTAGTAATAAATGAGTTAAATTACGTATCATTTAGTTATATTTCATCGTATTAATATAGTTTATATTAATAATTTTTTATCCTTCGATTATTGTTAAATTTAATTTGATCTTTTAATATTTTATTAGGCATAATTAATGTTGAATCAATCACAATATGTGAGAAGGAGAAGAAAAATGAGAAAGAAAAAATAATTTATGGGAATAAGGATAAAAGGGTCGTTAAGAGAATTTTTTATTTTTCTGAATTTTGCATTTAAATAATAATTTCACATAAGCAAATGTTATTTAAAATAAATGATTAAATAGTTTGAGTGACTTTCTGAGTAAAAATGTGAAAGTTGAGTGACTTTTTGGGATAAAAGTTCAAAGTTTAGTAACCAATTGAGTTATTAACTCGTTAAGAGTATGAATAGATCTGGAAATTAATAAAATATCTAAGGGGTCGTTTGATAGAATGTATTGGAAAAACTAATGCATGCATTAGTTAATGAGCCTTAAGGGTCGTTTGGTAGAGTGTATTATAAAATATAGAGAAAAGACATCTTTTCCCTCCTGAAATTGTCCTCCAAACTCACTTTAGCACTTAAACTTAACTTCCGTTTATTTACCCCCCTTAACATCTTTAAAGTGAATTAAAATCCCACCTTAACTGTTGGCGTGTAAACAATCGCCGTTGGGCGCGTTAAAACTCCTTTTTTTGTCTATTTAATTTCTTTTAAATATTCATTTAAATAAAAAAAATGGATATATTTGTTAAAAAAAAATACTAATATTTTATTAAAAATATAATAGATTTTTTAAAAAAATAAATAAATAATAGACACCTTTTATTCTTTGTTCTCCAAAACATCAACAACATTCAAATTCCTCCATTAACAACCTCAAATCCATTCTCCATCAATGTTCTTCTTCAATTTTTTTTATTTTCCTCCATTAACACCATAAAAAAACAATCACAAAGACACTAAATTAAAAAATTTCTCTATTGAATACCTTTTATTCTTTCTTCTCCAAAACATCCACAACACTCAAATTCCTCCATTAACAACCTCAAATTCATTCTTCATTAACACTCTTCTTCAAATTTTTTTTCATTTTCCTCCATTAACACCATCAAAGAACAACCACAAAGACACTAAATTAAAAAAAATTCTCTATTGAATATCTTTTATTCTTTCTTCTTCAAAACATCCACAACACTCAAATTCCTCCATTAACAACCTCATATTCATTCTTCATCAACACTCTTCTTCAATTTTTTTCATTTTCCTCCATTAAAACCATCAAAGAACAACCACAAATACATTAAATTAAAAAAAAAATCTCCATTAAACACCATCTCAAACTTCAATCCAACTCCCTTAAAATTTGAACAAAAATTAAATTAAATTGATGATTTTGTCTTTGAAGCACTTACCATCAATGAAATTTATTTTAATTTCTACTTTTGAATGTTTTTGTTAATAAGATAACTTTTGAATTTTTAAACTCCAAACTTGAATCAGAAATAAGAAAAAGAAAACATTTACAACTTGTTTGTAGGGGTGGGATTGCGACTGGTGGGGGTTGAATTCACTTTAAAGATGTTAAGGGGGGGGGGGGAAATAAACGGAATTTAAGTTTAAGTGCTAAAGTGAGTTTGGAGGACAAGTTCAGGGGGGAAAAGATGTCTTTTCTCTAAAATATAATGCATGCATTAGTTAATGTGTACTGCTAATACCTTGTTTGTTATGACTTTTTGACTATGTATAACTAATGCAAGCATTAGTTATATACTCTATTGTATATTGAAGTGTGTATTAGTAATACACTCTATTTCTCATGTATTAGTAATACAAAGACTTTAAACACATGCATTAACTTATTAAATGACCTTAATATCCCTCAATTTCCCTCTCAAAATATTTCACCATTTCTTTTTCCGCCATATTAATTTGCAATAGTGAATCTTTTCAAAATATTTCACAATTTCTTTTCCCACCATTTGAATTTACAACAATGAATGTTTGATTTAAATAACTAGAACATATTTTTCTTTGCTTTGAGAGTCTTTAAAAAGATTTTAAAAAACAAATTGAGACTATTTCTTAATTTTACGGCTTTTATTTTATTTTTATTTCGATTATGTTAATCCGTCAGAGTAGCATTTTTGCGCAAAGATGAAGGTCTTGCAATTAATCCTAAACCTCTATATAATAGTTCAACAATACAAATTATGTTTGAAACGACAAACAAACTTTGTTGCAAGAAAAGTGTACAAAATCAAAGAAGAGTATTTTTGTAAGCAAAAAATTCTTTTATAGAAATTATGTAAGATGTATTATTTCTTATATATCAAACCAAACAAAGTATAAGAAATAATACATGCATAACTAATATAAGTATAAATAATACAAGTATTACTAATGCAAGCATTACTAATACATTATATTTTGCATTGCTCTTATACACTCTACCAAACAATCCCTTAGTAGTATCTTGTTTGGTACCATATTCTTACTATGCATAAATAATACTTGTACTAATTATATACTGTATTGTGTATTGAGGTGTGTATTAGTAATACACACCATTTTCCATGTGTTAGTAATACAAAGACTCTAATACATGCATGAACTTGTTAAATGATAATTTTATCCCTCTTTTCAGCCTTTTTTTGGCAATGGTTCTGCCCAAAATGAAGAGCTGAAAGATTGGTAGCCAAGACGAAATTTTCCTGAACTTTCACTTCTTCAAAAAGCTCTACAGCTTTATCAATTTCACAGTTCCTTGAATACACAAAAATCATAGTATTGATGGAAGTTAAATTTCTTTCTGACATCTCCAGAAAGAGCTGTTTTGACTCCTCTACTTGATCAGACACGACATATCCTTTAATCATCAAATTGAAAACATGATTCCGCTTGATCAATCCGTTAAATAAATATCGAGCTTCCTCCATCCTTCCCGTCAAGAATAGCCCTCCAATCAACAAGTTTGAATTAGTTATGGAAGGATTAACTAGTACACTATAAACTAACATAGCATCATCAAAAACCTCGCAATTACAATAAAAATCAATCAGTGCATAAGAAACTTAAAAGATTTGCAATATTTTGCATTAGATTGGTTATGATTTAGTATGACATAACACAAGATTGGGAGGAAAATACTCATAGTACAATGATTATTATCAATATCCAACTCTAATAAAATTCTACACTAATCATATATATCTAAACTTGAAAGAACGGGTACGAAGAAGGAGCTTTAGCGGTTGTCAATGGCGGCAACCTTCTCCTCCTTTTTCCTCTATAATTCTCCTCTTACTGTTAGACCTTTCCAACACCTATCTATTTCTCCCTCACTCTTTTCTCTTCATCTTTACTCCGCCAAAATTACTAACAAATGGTTAACCTTAAGAACTTCCACAATTTTTGCTTCTTCTTTAGATGATTTCAGTACTAGCAATCACAATTCTCAATCTAAGGGGTATTTTGGTAAATAATTTTTTTTGTATAAAATTATGTAAATATATATATTACTTTTAATATACCAAACCAAACACTGTGAATGAAATAATGTCTGCATAACTAATACCAGCATTACTTGTAGACATGTAATTTTTTACCCTTTCCGAATTTAATATATTTTTTGAAATTAAATATTTTTATTTTTATCCAATATTTATCTTAGTTTTTATTTTATTTTTAATAAGTTTTGATTGAAAATAAATAAAAAATAATAATAAATAAAGTTACATTTTACACACACACACACACACACATATATATATATATATTATTTTTGTCTTTAAAATAATACGATAATTCAAAAAATATATATTTTCCTTTTAGTTTTAATAAATAGGCTAGCTGTTTTATTATTCTTTTAATTATATTTATTTTAGACTATTTATAAACTTTTATTATATTTTTTAAATAAAAATAAATTAATTAGTTATTATTATTATTATTATTTATCTATTTATTGTTATTTATTATTATTATTATTATTATTTTAATTAAAAAATAATTTAAATAAGAGTTTTTTTAAAATTTTAAAAATCCTCCTTACCAGATGTCTGTAATTGTTCCCCCTAGAATCCTTTATTTAAGGATTTGCTATCAACAAAACAACGGGGATTCTATTCCTACAAAGGCTATCAGACACAGTATCAGATAAAAAATACAAAGTATCAGAAAAAAAGAAAAACATAGAGTCAATTTAAAAGATCAGGAAAAGAGAGAAAACAAAAGCATTGAAGTTGAATTTCGGGTTTTCGTTCGAGTTTTGGTGACGGTTTCTTGCCTCATCACAGGTTTTATTCAATCATGTATCATTTATTTTGTAAAACTTATTGTGAAAAAAGCATGAATGAAAAATGTTTGAATAATTTCAATGCATTACTTAATATGTATATTTGATTAAATGAACCTGTTGTTATCATTTATCATGGTATTAATTTACTGTGTTTATATGTTTGTTCAATAAATATGTTTAAAAAAAAGACGTAGAAAAACCCTAATATATGCATGTATGCACTGATATAAACATAAACAAGTTTTGTAGGGGAGCTGGACTGAGCTCCTAAACAAATATCTCCAGCTATTGCTGTTTTAATTTCAATACAATCATCTTAACTACAAAAAAAAAAAGTCCATATGATGAAATGAGATTTTGGTATATTTGACATATCTTTAGTTTAAGATCACAAGATTTAGAAGTGTTCATTATTTTTTTAAATTTCGTGTAAAATCACAAGTTATTTTTTTATATATATAAAACACTGCTTTAGATAGCAATATTTTTATAGAATTTAAGAAAACATTTAAGAAGCATTAGGTTTCATTATGTTACTATTAAAAATTATTGATTAACAGTAGAGTCATAGAAGACATAAGTACTCCTTTCTTTATGCCTGTTTGAAAGACAATACCTGTAATGTTTGGACTGAAGTTGCATTCACATGTAAAACTCTTCCTCGCATCTAACATGTCTTACGGACGAAGATTTAAAATGTAATGTTTAGAATCTGTATCTCGAAATGCAACAACTTTGTCACCAAAGAGGGGTGAAAATAATAGCAATTTGAGAATATATACATTTTGATAGAACCCACCAAATTATTTTTCGCCTCAGCCACAATTTAAACTACTTCATTATTGATTTTTTCCTTACTCAAAAATCTCAAACATCGATATAATAACGGATGATGATAATTCATAGTTTGTTTGTTTCTTCACCGCCTTGGCGCAGGTGAATAAAAAATGAGATAAAATTTTATTTGTAGTGTTGGTTGTTTGATCCACTTCATTATTGAAACAATGATTTTTTTATTCATTTATTAAATCAAGAAACTTTGAAATGTTTGGATGTATGAAAAATGTTAGAAGTTAGTATTGTTTGTTATCATTACAATTTCGTTTGAATCATTTGATTTTTTAAGATATATTATGTGGTAGTAACTTTGAAACGCGAAAGGAGGGAAAGAAGAAGCGATCTAAAACATTTGAATTGATTTTACTTTTCTGAAAAAGATAATAACTGATGAACTTAAACGATTTTTTTTCTTTTTCTGAATTTTTTGATCTAAAACAATTTTCAAATTGAAAGTTGAACTAACTATTTCCTTTTAGTTTTCAGTTTTAAAATAATTTTTAAATTTAAAATTTGAATTAAAAATTTTATTTGAATTTTTATTTTTATTTTTATAATTTCTGATGCTTTCCCTTGGCATTCTAGGTGGCTTTTATCTTCCTATTTTAGGTTAATAGATTTTTGCAAATTTTTTATATTTTTTTAAAATTAGAATTTTACGGTGATGACATATGCTACTTTTGCCTCTCATACTATATATATAGAGAGAGATACACTATAGATACTATTTACATACACTACATTTTTATAATATAATGAGAAAATACATAATTACACCACTGATGTTGTCCGAAATTTTCTAAAAGATACTTAAACTTTCAGTACCACCTATTACCCCACGATTCTTATTTAATTCCTTGTAAATACACCATTTTGACTTATTTTTTGTCTCTGCGTGTAGTCACACATGTCAGACGCGTGAACAATTAAATGTGATTCAGTTACCCAATTAAACTCTGTCATGTGTCAATTAAATGTCCAAAAAATGAAATTCTCTTCTTCTTCTCCTCTTTAAAACCACAATCTCCTTCTAGTTGCCATTAACAACTATTTTGAAGAAAAGTTTTGCCTTTTTTTCTAATCTTTTCTCAAAAAAATCAACCTTAAAAGGTAAGATATTTCTATTTATGTTGTAATTTCTAAAGAAATTCAGTCCTAAAAGCTTTAATTTCGTATTAATTTTTTTTGAAATCATGTTAAATTTTGTGTCTAGGTATTTGCTGAAAATAGTTTTACAATGTCAAATGCAATATTGAATTAAATTTGTAATGATGAGAATGATCCCATGTTGCGTGTAAAAATGCGATGCAAACATGGAGACTTATTGTCAATGCAAAAGTCATGGTCAGAGTACAACCCAACTAGAAGATTTTGGTCTTGTCCACGCTATCGTGTATGTCCTATACATGTTTTCTTATTTTTCCTCTTGTTCCTGTTCAATTGATTTGTTTATGCTCCATTTAGGAGAAATCATGCAATTTCTTTAGATGGAGGGACCCGAAAAAGACTGATTTACGATCGAAGAAAATTATTCCGAGATTGGCGAAGAGAGTCAAGGAATTGGAAGAAGCATTGGCATTTTATGAAAGTAATGGCAAATGGGTGGTGAAGAAGGAGAAGAAGAGCAAATGTTGTAATTGAAAGCTCATCGTCATGATTGTCGTAGTGTTTTTTCTATTTTGGACTAGCATTATCAAGAGAACGGATGATAAATGTAGTTGTGTGCAATTAAAATTGTCATAGTCATTCTCTTGTTCTACAAAATAGTATTCGTCTTTTCTATTGTCGGGTTGCTTAACAAGATGAAATTTTGATTGGTTGTGTGACACTAAGTGTTCGTCTTTTCTCTTGTCGGAATAGCAGTTGCTTAACAAGATGCAATCTATTTTATATCAATATATTATGTAATACCTTTGCAATCTATTTTGTATTAATATATTATGATATTGACAGCATTTGTGAGCATTCAAAATGTAAAGTGCAGTGAATAGACTAACAAAGCAACCATAATGAGAGAAAATGAGGACTTCATTTAACACATTCATACTCTTGTTTCAATTTGAACAACAAAACTTGTTTTGTTTGGTACCTAACAAAACATACCTTAATACCTAAAGGTACCTAACAAAGCAAACTGCCCAAAACATTGTTTGATTGCTACAAAACAATAACAAAAGCCTATTACCATCAACAAAACATACAAAAAGTAATTGTTTATGACAATATCAACAATCTCCACCAAAATATACACATCATATCAGCAAGATCTACTTTCATAGCACATGAGTCTTCCTAGTTGAAATGTTTTTGCCTTGACTTTTGGCAGCAGCTGCAGACCTCGTTTGAATAACCTTTTCAGTCCTCATTTTTTCAAGTTTGCTATTGGTAATGACTGACTTCCCTTTCCATTTGAATCCTTGTCTTGGTGTGTAGCCAATATCACCAGTCACAACTTCAGACCTCTTTTTTCCCTTTGCACCAGTGCTAATGACTCTTCTACTTGGCATTTCAGGCTGCACAAACAAATTATAGAAATTATAAGGCAATCTTCAGAAATTCCAGGCTGCACAATTATAAGGTTCATGGGGGTTATAAATTCGATAAAAAAAGGTTCAGGGGGTAATAAGTCACCTTTAAAGGTTGAATGTGTAGTTGGAATTTCGACTAAAAGTTGGGGCGGTAATAAACCATTTTCTCTTCTAGGTTTTCATATAATGTCCTTATTTTTTCACAGAGAAACATCTAGCTCGTATCCTGTTACCTTTCTTTCCAAATCTGCCAAAGGAGGCAGAGGAGGAGGACTAATAACAAGCCAAGGATTTACTAAAACGTCAGGTTATAAAGCACGAGCATATCAAGTAATTGTACTTGCATCCAACAAAACCACAAAGCTGAAGTTCAAACCAGAGATTACGGGGAATCTTTGTAGCAGTTGGTTTGCTATCCGGACTTTCAATTTGTTGGCAAGAGTTCGTTCTCTCCGGCTTGTAAATCCCCTCCTCAACTTGAGAAAGAAAAACCCGGAGATTTGCAGAGAGACCAGTGGCAGATCCACCTTGTAATCAGGGGGTTCATCTGAAACCCATTCGACGGGAAATTATACTATTTTTATATTATTTTTTTACACGATCAAAAATATTTTTATGTATATATAGTAGATGTTGAACATAGGGGCGGATCTATTAAGAGCGGTGAGGGTGTCACGCCACCTGCAAACTTTGACGGAAGCGCTCTCTATATACATATATATAGAGACGGATATAGTCAAATAATAAACATGCCACCCACAACACTAAAATGTTGTCTAGCATGACTGGTAGAGCATCACATTTTGGTTCCGTCAGGTCACAGGTTCGACCTCCACTGGCGGACCTCTTTTCCCCTCTTAATTTTAGCCGCTGAAGTGAAGTGAAGCCAGGCTAATTAATCAGTTGGCAGCCCCCTCCCCCCCTCCTTTTTTTTTTTGTTAAATTATATATGTTAAGACTTATAGAGTACAAATTAATAATGTTTCATGTTTTGGCTTATGACAACTTCAATTAAGGCAAAACAACCTCAATTTTCAGTTGAAGCAATTACAACTTTTAACATTGATATTTCACTATCCATTCATACTTATTATACATCCGTTTCTGTTCAAAACTTAGACAATCAATTTTGTCGTCGAGAATCTCATTCCTTGTGAAGTCGAGTGGAAGAATGTGGTCGTTAAAGTTTCTTATAAAGAAAATATTCTCAGAACGAACACGTTAGGTCTTTATCATCAGTAGAAAATCGCACGTTGTTGCACGTGACTTTTAATAGTTCGCCCGTGGAGATAAGGAAAGGTGACGTGGCTAAGGAGATGAGAACTATTAGTGGATATGGAAATTTCACGATAGACGTGGAAGGACAAGGATTTTATGACTAGAAGAAATTTAAAGTTAACTATGAAGATGAGAAGATCCATGAGTTTTCATCGATATTTACACAAGAGATCACACCACAATTCCAAAGAGATACTCTTGTAATATCTATCAATTCCACATATTTTGAGTATATGAATTATTGAGATTGAAGTTTTGAAATTATCATTTTAAAAAAATATATATTAATTAATAATTATATTGATTTTTTATTTTATTTTTCAAATATTAATAGTTATAATTTATTTTAAAAAGTGTATAATTTCATTCTCTTTCCTCAAATTAAAAATAATCCTATTTCTTTGAAATCTCAATTCCCAAATCATCATCGCTCTCTGTTTTTTTTATATTTGCTACTGCTACCGCCCGATTTTTTAACGTCGCCAGCAAAGGTCACGGCCTCAGTTTCACTGGCCACCTCCCTCCGCATTCGTTGTTAAGTTTACTTGGCATTCGGAGAGTCCGAATCCTGAATCCGTCTCTGGTTGAACCCCCTTCGACTAATCCGTATATTTATTTGTGAACCCATCAATGAAAATTCTGACTCCGCCAAGAAACAACATCCCTTATGGCCCTACAAAGAGATATGGGAGATCCGATAAAAGACCAGAAAATGACTTAGTCAACGTCAACGATGATGCTATATTCAATACACTATCAAAGCAGAAGAATCACCTGCTAGCCGACTTGTCAGTTAAGTTCACACATGATATATTCAATTAAATTATGATGTTTTTCCTTTTCACGCACGACAAAAACAATGTTAGTAAAATTTACTAGCTAGTACATTTAATTATACAAAAAAAATAAATTTAGACCCCAATTCAACAACATATTGCAAATTGATGATGATATTGCACCAAGAAATTATAAGCAGTGCTTTGATCCATTTATAATATGGATATATAAAAGATGGATGATTTAATTTACCAGGTAAAAGTAGTACGTAGTAGGGTTTGTTGTTTCAGTGTTTCCTTCTTCGAACACGTCTGTTTTATCTCTGCCGCCATAAAGTACTCTTTCGATAAATAGAAGCAACAAAACGAATGCTCTAATCTATTTGCGTCTCCTTTTCCTATGTGTTGCTCAGAAAGACGCAGGTATATTAACGGCTTAAACAACCTCCGTTAAGTTGTAACTATAATAGGAAGGTTAATGCCACATTTTCCTATGGCAAAAGTATGCTTACGCTGGAATAATCATGTCATAAGAGGCTTGATAATTAATTAATATCCCCTTTTAGATACAAAATAAATGATACTTTATGTAATTCACATTTTAGGAAAGCTTCAATTAAAAGTGTATTTAAGTAATTAAACTAAAACCTTATTAATGATATTGAGTGTAATATGAAAGAAATTAAGAATCGATAAAATACGCTTGATTGTCTAAAGGAATAAGTAAAATGAAATACTATATATTCTTTTGTATAAGCACCAACTACCAATTAAGTAAAATAAAATTCATGGTGTTGTTTTTTACCGTGCAACCGAATTTAAATTTGCTGAGAAGGTCAAAATTGTAGATACGCATACGCTGTGTTAACCCCATGACATTTTAAGATTCAAGTGGTCTGAACATTACTAACTTTCTTCGGTTCTGATGGTTGATTAGTCAGTTGGTCTGTTTTTCTATTTTACTCCCCCATTTCATAGTAAGTTAATTGTTGACACTTAATAATGATACATTACTTTCAATTCTTATTTAATGAAGGATAAATTTTTTTAAAAAAATTTAATATCTATCTTGAATCATAAATTATTCACTTATTTTAAATACTAAAAAATACTTCAATAATTCACTGGAACGAAACGAGTATTACAAGTATAGTACTCTATTGAAGTTGTTTGTTTGACTGTGAAAGGAATCAATCAATCTCACTACTTTAACCTTTGGGCACTGACAGAAGCCAACACTTGTCACTTGTCGATTTTACCCTCACTCCCGCACTAGGTACATATACATGTAGTAGACTAAATTACTCCAAATTAATTATAGTCTTGAGATTATAAATCATAGATTAATTTATATTATATGAGAGATGATATATAATACTTTAGTTTTATATTGAATTGGATATTTCAAACACTAATTTTGGTATTACAGTCATATATTGTTTGACATTAATTGTGTAATTATGTGATATCTTACCTTGTACTGTATACTGAAATAGTTTTAACATGGGTAATTAATGAGATGTGTAGTCTTCTTAATATGATCTTGAATTCTCTTTTTATGAGCTACCTACTAGAATTCGGTTAGATTCAATATTCATTATTAGTGACAAATACATAAATTTATTTTACTAATTGTTATGTTTTAAATAACACTTACACACTCACACAGGATGGGTAATTGGAAGCTGGCCAAAAGCATTTTAAAGTTTAATCGGATGGTTAAATTGCTCCATTTCTTGCAGTCGGAACATTATCTTCAAGCGATTTCTTCCACCATTATGATTTAGGCAATTTCCTTAATCTATTCTTAATTCATCAGTCATTATTTAATAATAGTTTATCATAAAACTCTACTGTCTTACCCCCATTAATAAATTTGTGACAGATTCGTATTTTCTCTCAGCAAGGAAAAAAGGGCAGCTAATGACTAAGTGAAAGTTACCAATAAGTCAGTTTATTTTACGCCTGCACGTAATACTCTATTCTTCTTTGAGGTTTGAGCTGAGCCACATAATTATACTATTAAAGGAGTAACTTTTTTAATTGGAAATTGACCAGTAAAATTTATACGCATCCAATCCCAAATTTATATTTTATGTAGTTGTTCGCAAAAAAGCTAAACCATTTTGTCAAGAATTAGACGGACACATAAGCCGGCTGCACTAAATTAAACGGACAAGTAAGATATACTCCAGTAAATTACTCAGAAAAGAGCTCGCCTTTTTCGTGGCCACGATCGAGAACAACCCCACAGAATATCCCTATGAAGATTTTGTTGTCTAATGAAGGACAAAAATGGTAAATCTACAAGTATGTTTGTTATAATATATTGAAGAGAAGCATATTGTGAATACGCTTTCTTCGGTTGCTAAAAGTCGAATAGAAAAGAAAAATACAGCGAAGAGGAATTTATTTATCTTGTCAAAGTTTCGTTATAGGACGTTGTCACGAAAAGAGAGATGTACTGTTAAATCAAAATTTATAAGTTTACTCTTGGTTGGTCATAAATTCACAACTTAAAACTTGAGATTTTGAAATTTAAAGGTGTGTTGAAATTGAAAATCAAACTTTCTAAAATCAGATCAAATTTTATACTCAAACAAATATCTAAACATAATCTTTTACAAACAATTCCCTAAATGTAGCAGGTGCATAGCCATAAATAAAGAAAAAGGCAGGGAGTAGTATTATTGTTTCATTCCTTAGGTAACGTGACCAGGAAAAGAAAAAGAAATTGAAACTATTGTTATCTAAGAATAGAGAAATGGGAATGAAGAGTTGGAAGTAGTCACACATTGCGGCTGGACTTGAAAAGATTTTCTCCTTTGCACTGTACAGAAATAACTCAACTTGCTAATGAAATCTCATTTATTGGACAACCCAATTCAATTTTATGCTTTTTGCAATGATTTTTTTATGCCCAGCTAATGTTGAGAACCGATTTTTTTTAAAAAAGGAGATAATATTTGGAGAAAATTAAGGTGGTAAGGAATAAAAGCAGAAAAGCTAAAGTAGGTCAAAAAATGTGATTCCACAAAATTACAAGCATTATGAAAGCGCGTGGAAGAAAAAAGAAGTTTGGCCATAATGAACTTATTATGATATCCTCTTTATTGGGTCGTCAAAGCTTCAAATTTCAATTCATCATTGGGAGCTATGATTATGAACCATCAATCAAAGTACGTGAATCCACATACTTAATTTGAAATCTTAATGGAACCAGTAGACATTTTAAAATGTACTTCCTCACTTCATTTTTATTTCTCCTTATTATTTGATTTGATACATGTCTAAACGAACAATAAGTAAATAAGTAATTTAACTATATTATTTTTATTTATTATAAGTCAACTAAATATCAAAAAATAAATACTACATACTATTTAATACTCCCTCCATTTCATAATAAATGAATTATTGAATTTTGACACACAAATTAAGAAAAAAAACATTAAAGATATAAATTTAACATAATATTTCATTTTTACCAAGAAAAAAAAAAAGTCGACCTTGTAATATCTTTTCAAAAGTTAATTGATTGTAGAATCATAAGGATAAATTTGAAAAAAAAAATAATAATTCACTTATTTTAAAATATTAATAAATATCTCAATAATTCACTTATTTCGAAACAGAGGAAATAAGTAATAACAATGGTAAAATAGGTACAGAAATGATATTTTCGGCCAATTTTTTTAATATTCAAAGCAGATAAAGTTGTACGGATGGTGTACCAAATAACTTCTTCATATATATGTTCAATCCTGGCGGCTAACGTTTTAATTTGTTGGAGAAATAAACAATGAGGTGGACAAAACATTGGTGCCTATTGATCGATTAATTTTTGTTATTAAAGACTATTTTATAGTAATATATGTCAAATTAATTTGGAGGCAAAAATACGTATTTATCATACCATAGTAGTAATTTTGCTAAAATGTGCTAGTTAAAAACTAAGGCACTTGTCTAGACAATGCAAAGAAGTAGAGAAGGTTTTAGATCGATGTGATTTTATTAATATCTCGATAAAGTGATTATCTGACTTTTCAAATTATAGATGATATAACAAGTTTGTTGTTAGTTTGTCTAAGGAAGTGTATGATTCATGTATTATATACATTAACAGTTAATTTATTTGAAATTGTAAATTTTTGTTAAACAAATAATTTAACCTTTTAGAATTTATATATGTAAAATATAAAATGACAGAGAGTTACATGTACAATAACACATTCAGACATCTTCAAGCCTACTATAATTATGTAATTTTCACTGAACCCCCACCCCACACACAAAAAAAAGAAAAGAAAAAGAAAAAGCTATAGAACAGATTAACCAAAATGAAACAATTAGTGATCTAAATATAATCCCAAATATTTGCAGGAAGAGCTTGGTAGTTGAAGTCGTTATCATCTGAATCAAAGCTATTGACTTGGTTTGTATAATCACAATAATTATTTACTACTGAACTTGTGCTTGGCATGTAATTAGCATCATTAGGCACTGGCTGCAGCTGCTTTGCGTCGGTTGGAATATTATAAGCTTCGGAAGAGAATCCATTAGAGCCATCAAGATCAATCGCTTTATTTGGTGAACTACAAGAGCAAAGCATTTTAAAACTATCATCATCCAATAAAGCCTTGAAATTCTGGTGCCCATCATGGAATGCTCTTTTTACCACTTCCATTCCAGAAGCCTATCACAATATGAAGTCAAAACGCAAGTCAGTCACTAGTCCTCATGACAAAATACTACTCTACGTACTTTCTTTTAGTAACCATTTGATATGTGGAACGTACATACCATGGTCCCACTAATTTTAATTTGGGCTGCGTAAAGTCTATCAAAGGAGAAAACGCTGCTATCAAGATTTTTTTATTTTTTTTTTCAAAACTCAAAACTCAAAATCTTTGATTAAAAATGTAACACCAGGGTTGTTGGAGCAAATTAAAATGTTAAAAAGGAAATGAAAAAGGGTAAAATTGTAACCTTTTGAGTTTGAGTGAGGCGTTCGACAGACACGAACTGACCCTTTTGGTGGAATACTCCAATCAATTCTCCCACATCGGTAAATACCACTTGGGGATTTTCGTGGAGATGGGCAGAAGGATACATGTATCTTTTCAAGTCCAGCTTACTCTTTGCCAGATTTACTGCTGCATCCAATTTCTTAACTTGCATATGCCTGCCAAGGATCTTTATATATGCAAATGTTTCAGAAGTACATTATGCAACATGGAAAAGGAGAAAGTGCACTAATCAGTCGACAGAGAAGTTTGCTTTTATAAAATTAACCATCACTCAATATATGTTGTTGTTGAAGCATTTCAATTAAGAGTAGAAGAGAATCTTACTTTGAGAAGCTTTTCACGGTTCAAAAAGTAGTGAGTTAAGAAGTCCCTGACAGTTTTAATGTTTTCCTTCAACAAACGATCATGGAAAGCACCGCCTTTGCCAATCGTTTGCAGGTTCCATACTTGATCATCAAGTTTTAGGGGCCTCTTGCTCTTGGGTACTGCAAAATTCGAACTATATTTTAGAATTTATAGGAACACAACAACAACAACAACGTGTATACCCGGCCAGTACATTCCAATAAAGTGGGGCCTAGGGATAAAATGTACACACAAACCTGACCTCTACTATAGAGATAGAGCGGATGTTTCTGATAGAAACCCCCTATCGAAATAAGTATTTGATTAAGTAGAAAGGAAGGTCTTACTGGAACGACGATCAATCACAAAAAATGATTCAGTGACTGCTTCCATAATTCGAGCTCCAATATCGCAGGGATAAACCGCTCTTGCACCTAGTCTCAGCTCACGTTTTTTCATAGGTACTCTAGTATGTTTGAATGAAATATGACTTACAGAAACACTGCCATCTTTCAAGTTGACATGAGGATCTCCGCGAATCAGTGATTTCCCATCAGGCCAACTTGTAGCTTTTCTGAATGCTTCCTTCTCTAGGGCAACTATTTCCACCTTTAACGATGCTTCAGACCCATATTTAACAAGATTCTCAGTACGGCAATCTACTAAATCTAAATTTAAGGTGCTGCCCGGATCTCCCCCAACGGGTCGCCCAGTATAAATTGGACCATTTATGTTGTTTGAAAACTTCAATTTTAAACGCCGCGACTCACAGTGATCATCACAAGAATTGAAGTTTTCCTGCTTTTTCCTGAGCAATTTTTACAAGTCCCACCATCATATAAAAAGCAATGGAAAAAGACAGCCATGTACACAAATCTGTGTAGTAAACGCCAGAAGGAACAGGATTAATGAAAATAACAGCAGCAAGGATGACGACAACGATGATAGATACGCAAACGATGATTAAAAAAAAAAAAAAAAAAAAAAAAAGGACGCTTATCGTTGCCTTGGGCAGCTGGTAGAGATCTCGTCAGTTTCCGGTTCAAATTTTGCAGCCTGTAGTTGCACAAGGAACTTAATTAGATGATCATCTTACAAGCTAGTACGTATATATGACTCGATATCGAATCAATCCAGGCTAAAAAAAAGTACTCCATTATTTTTTCAAGTATCTTGGAACGAACAGAAGACATAAAAATTAAATACCAATAAATCAGATGACTATCAACACCTGAAATAGATCAACATATTATGAAGGTGCATGAACAGTTGCTTAGAAGAGGTAAAGATAAAGCTAAAAGAGAAGGTGAACAAAGTACTCGATCCTTAAGGCGCACACTTAAATACAAATAAACTAGGATTTTAGAACTAGTGAGGTGAGACATAGATAAATGTTTTCATCAACGATTAATAAACTGTAATAATTCAGAAACTATACGAGAAACCTTATTAATCTCTCGATTAGCCAACCAGAAAATCTACGGTTGTCTTTTTCTGAGTTTTTTGTTAAGTACTAAATAGTCACATGATGTGCTGTTTACGACAACCCTGCACGCGCGAGAAAGTGATATATGTTAGAATAACACCAAAAGATATTGCTATTTATGTCTTCTCTCTTCTGTCATTTAAGCTTCTGCATATATAGAAGCTTTAATTTTTCTGAATTAAAATTCACAAAAAAACGTCCTATGAAAAAGGGCAAACCTAAAAGGTTCATGAACCCTATTTTAATGGAGTAATTATCACCTTATTTAAGTACAAGGAGCAAGTAAACAAGTACTTCTATATTATAGTACACTACTTATTAATCAACATATGAAGGCAGACAAAACAATATAGATTTAATGCAGATGGATACTTACAGCTGGATCAATGCATAGCCGCCTCATTGACTTGAGTAAACGCAAGACTTGAAGCACAACCATAACGAACCTGATCATCAACAACCCAAAATAAAGTAAGATTATTGAAGGAGAGCAGACATAATCAACGTTATTATTCACCAAGAAACATTAAAAAAAAAACCTATGAAATGAGGCCCAGACTGCAGGTCTAGAATAACTGTGAGAATTTTCTCCATGATCCATGAGAAAGTTGATTTCTTTTTCTTCTTTTTATAAAAGCTAGCAACTATTTTGTTAAAGTAGTTTAGGGAAGTGGAGTATATTTTTATTTACTAGTAAAGCGCACAGAGCCCATTTTATATATGAGAGCAACTGGGAGAGAGACTCAATTTTCATGAAACGCGTATGTAAATTCTATAGATGCCCAAACTCCCCACGAAACATCAGTGAAACCGAAATGCAATTTACTACTAACTATGGTATAGGAAACTAATTAAAACATGAGAGGCAACAAAAAGGGAATATTGGTCAAGGGAATATCTCAGATTAAGCTTACAAAATCTATTTATTTTTAATATTCTTACATATAATCAATTCCTTAAATTGATCAGGATATATATTTCATTTAAAAGCTTAAAATAAATTTTGTTTCAATTGAATATCTCAACTCCTAGTAGAGTGTTCTAATTAGACACTTTCAGTTCAAAATTTAGATATTTTTTACATCTATTAGACAGTTACGCTAGTCACATATAATACATATTTTATTTAATTATATGCATACTCTCAATAAGTAGTAAAACACCAAGCTTTCGATTCAAGCATTTTCTACTTAATGTTATGCATATATAATTAAAGGAAATGATGTATATGTAGTTACTTACCGATGTCTGATAGAGAATGAGAACATGTAAAAAAAGGTTTTAAAATTTTGAGCAGAAAGTGTTTAGTTGGAACACTCTAATAACGGATAATAATATTTATAAGAATATCTGAACTTTGATCGGATTTTCAGTTGACCATACTGAACTTTACGGGGGTCCTATTACCCATCTAGACTTTTTAAAATGAAATTAATTTCCCCCGGACTTTTTTAAAGTGGAATTAACCCCCCCATCCACCCCGAAACATTATACCCAATTTTGACGTCTGGAAGTGTAATACACGGCTCTTTCTTCTCCATTTTATCATTTTTTCACCGTTACAACCATATTAAAGATTCCACAACTCAAATTCCTCCTACAAATCAAATTTTAAATGATTTCAATGAGTCAATTCCAAATTTCAAATCCATTTTTATTACTTTTTACCATTTTTTCATCAAAATCTTGATTTCTAATTCTTGAAATTTGACTTTTATTTTCTTGAAACAATCATAGCAGGTCAAGTTCTTTGTTGTTGTAGTTATACTCAATAGAGCCATTCCAAAGCTTCCATTTTGCAACAGTAACTGAAACGAAAACTGAAAGCTTTCAAAGTAACTGAAGCCATTTTGCAACAGTAAGCCATTCCAAAGTCAAAGACTTTCGTGAAAATTGGATTCCTAAACAAGTTTTTTTCACCAAAATCTTGATTCGTAATTCTTGATTCCTATTTTGATGAAGTTGAAGGATGGCTCATTTGGGGTGTGTGTGTTTTGAAATTGAGTCAAATTGATGTAATTGAATTGAGTGTGTTGAAGTTGATCCATTTGGGGTATGTGTGTGATGAAATTGTGTTTAATTTTAATTCAACAATGGAGCAACCATGGTGCTTTATTGAAGACTCCATTGTTGAAGATGAGAAGAAAAGAAAGAAAGAAGAGAGAAGAGAAAAAAATGAAAAATAAATTAAAAAAACATACAATTTATAAAAATTAGAAAATTAAGGAGTTGTTTAACAAAAAAAAATTTTTAATAATTTTTTAATACTTTCACGCACCTAATGCGCGTGAATTACACGCAATGGACCAAGTGAGCAGATATATGCTATATTAAAATACGAAAAAAAAAAGTTCAGAGGTAATAGGACCCCCGCAAAGTTCAGTATGCTCAACTGAAAATTCAGTCAAAGTTCAGATATTTTGGTGAGTATTATCCCTCTAATAAAAATTAAAATATTCAATTGAAACAAAATTTTGTTCACATATCTAAATTAAATAACCCGACAAGTTTAAAAGACTTGAATAATATTAAGCCTTTTAAAATCTGTTGGATCCCATGGACATTAGGACACTTGGCTTACAAATTAGGAAAAAATACATAACATCAAAATTTATCTTTACTAAACTTCATAAAATTTTTATGTTTTTTATTAATTATCTAAAAATAATTTCTAAAAAACATAGTTGGATACAACCACATATCCATAAATTTCGGATACATAATTTTAACTATGTATCTCCTTTTAGTCTAGTTATTGTATCATGTTTCTCGACCAAATAATTTCAAAAAAAATAAATGTATTTTAGTAATAATATTATGTATTTCAACTTCAGAATTATGTATCTGGATGTTAATTATGTATTCGAGTAAAATGAAATAATTAATTGCTACATTCTTAGGTTCAAAATTATGCATCTCAACTTCAAAATTATATCTGCAGATGCTAATTATGTATCTAAAAATTGCAAAATAAGAAATTATTTATAATTTAATTAAAAAATAGAGATAGAAAGTATGTAAAGATAAACTTATTAGAGATTTATGTAAGTTTTACTATAAATTAACAAGTGTTATTTTCTTTCATTTTAATTTTTCTTATTACATAGGGGAAGGCGGGAAGCTAGGGAGGGCTCGTTAAGATAAGAAAATGCTACTAATTGTTTCATGACAATATTTGCTTTTTCCTTAATATTTCCTTCTCAATTGTCCTTTTGCTTTTGTCTCACAGAATTTAGATTAATATATATTATAGGCGGAAGACGTAGATGAAACTGCACTTTTCATTTTCCAATTACTAATCGTTCGCAAGACGTTTATCTTGACGTCACTATCTTGAGCACGCATTGAGGGGGTAATTGATCCCTGGTCACCCGGGTGGGTAACCGCCCTCCAAACCAACTAGGCTGTCCCGAAGGACGTCACTAGATAAGTTATTGTTTAGATAATCATCCTTTTCTGTTTGTACTAGAAGTGCAATGACACGGGCCCACCAGTAGAACATTTGAATTGCAATTAAGTTTGAGGATTTATTTGGAGTAGAAAGTTTGAGCAGTAAAATATTTTCATTAGTATGATTGAGCTGAAGGGATCACAATTAAAACCTTTTTTTAATCTTCTTGTTGAATTTTGCGATCAGAAATATAAAGAAAGAATAAGCGTGAATCTGATGAAATAACTTAAATCAAATATTCAGCAGATTATTGATTTTCAATATCTCAAAGATTAAGAATCATGTAAATTTACCCGATAAAGAGAATACACAGCTTAGATTCGTTATTTTTTTGTTTAATTAGTATTTTTAACACAGGAAAAGAGTGTTGTTTTTTAATAGAGAAGGAAGAGTTGAGATTTTCTTTCTTTATTTTATTTTTAAAACAGAGAAATGTTAAATAATATTGAGGAGCTGTAAAAAGTTGAGAAAGATGGCTACACATATTTGATAGAAAATTTGCTAATGTTAAGAAAGTGCGAAGTATTTGGTAGCAAATTTATGATAAATACACGTTTTTTGTACCTAAATTTACTTTATTTATATTTAAATTAGTTTGTAAAAATCTTTTGCAAACAATCTTTATACTTCTTTTCTTTAATTTCTTTAAAATATAGTAATAAAATTTACTTATGCTTTATCCTTCTCACACTTTACTATATATATTTTATCATCTTTAAATCTCATTATGCCATTTTACCCTCTTTAAACATCACTATATATTAAAATCACGATTGAAGCAGCTGAAGCAGAAATCAGTCAATTTTTTTATTTTGTTAATTATTGTTATTTACAGTAGTTTTTATTTCATTTTAAAATAATATATGTTGTTTTCTATCTTCTTCTGTCCTGTCCTAATTTATGTGGCATTAATATAATTTTGATAGTCAGTCAAATATTTTATGTTGACATATCATTTTGTTATTCTTATTTTTCTAATACATAAATGACTTATAATAAGGAGTGATATAGTAAAATCATCTTTCGAAACACAAAAAATTAGTTTAAAACATTAAGAGTTAATTTCGCATTTTATGTCTATTTTATTTTTCATTAAATATTTTCTTAATGCCTAGATGACTCATAATAATTAATTTAGAGCGATTGATTATGTTATTACTATAAAAATTAATATAATTTTATCATATCCAATAGTAATCATCGATAATTCACCGGAATAGTATATTAATTAAATACGGGATGCTATATTTGCATATGCAAAATATGATATTATATAACATTATTGGATAGTGCATTATATTTATCTTTCACAATAATAAAATTTTACTATGTATTTTTCTTTATTTCTTTTTAACTTGATACATATTGACCCAACACAAATTCTAGAAATTTATTTTATTAAATTAAATTTATTAGTTATGTACTTTGAAAAGTTAAAGTTAAGTTTAAATATTAGTATTTCTATATAAGAAAAAAATAATTTTAAAATTTAGATTTACTAAAATAAATAAATAAATAAAAAGATTAATTTTCTATATAAAAGTCAATTAAAATAATAAAATTGATTTACTTTAAATATTTAGTTGTAATTAATTAAGATAATTTTTTTATTTTGTCATGATTTATGCTGCACCAATAAAATTTTGAGAGTTGAATAGAACTTTTATCTATTTTTAAAAAGTATTTTAACTTGTTAATTATTGTGATTTATAATAATTTTTACGTAATTATCAAATAATATATTTACTCCTTGTGTCCCAATTTATGTGGCTTCGATACAATTTCGAGAGTCAGCTAAAATTTTTATATATCTTTTAAATATTTTAAATTGTTAATTATTATGATTTACAGTACTTTTTCTGTTACCTCAATTTATGTGGTATTGCTAAAATAATGAGTGTCAATAAAATTTCTCTATGTCTTTTAAATATTTTAAGTTATTAATTATTGTGATTTGTGGTAACAAGTTAGTTTTGAACATGATAGCCAATTAAATAAATAAAAAAATTTACTTCCAATATATAGTTATAGTTAATTAATATAAATTAATAGAATATATTAAATATTTAAACCATTATAATGAAACAATAGAATTATTATATACTGAGGTATGATATGTAATTAAGTGGAAGTAGAGGAGTATTTTGGTAATTATATAAGAGGGGTTCGAAACCACCTCTTCTATATAATAGAAATAGAAATATACTACAAATTGTTACTACTTTTTTGGGTCTAAAATAGGCATTATCTTAACTCATTAAATATCCATTAAAAAATAAAAAATGAAAGATAGCTTACTAAGTTGCTCATATTAATTAGATGTTTCTTGAAAATTGAGTAGTATTAAAAAAAGAAATCTTTAATATAAAGGCATAGTGGAAAAAACAGCCTAAAAATTCTATTTCTGTAATGATAATTATTTATATATTGCTAAAAAAGAAGATAGTTATTATAGAGGGATAATCTTTTAGGAGAGCATATGTTTGAAGTTATAAAGACAGCTATTACTATTAATTACAGACAGAAGGTTGTTTTAGATATTACTATTAATTACAGACAGAAGGTTGTTTTAGAAAGATAAATATAACATGAAAAATTGATTTGAGAAAAATTTGATTGTTAGAATGAGAGGATGTATTTGTTTTTTGGTTTAAACCACCCGGTGTCCGGTACCCACTTTTTGGGAGTCTGACTATATCCGAATTTGTCCCACATTGGGCCTCATTTGGGGGGAGAACTTCCAACAGAGTGTTTGTTCATACCTAGAGTTGAACCCTCGACCTCTGAGTAGGTTGGGGCAACCCCTTTCCGCTGCGCCACCACTGTTGTTGGTGAATGAAAGGATGTATCGAACCTATGTAAACAGTAGATGAATTGCTTATACAGTTAAATTCATTTAATCTTTTAGGTCAAACCCATCGATAAGATCTCAAACTTGTCTCTAAAATTCACTTAGGTCCCTAAACTAAAGCTTGTACCTATCAGACCCCTCAAGTGCTAAAATTAGTACCTATCAGACACAAAATGCTGATTTGGCAAGAAGAGTGTATCACACTCTCCTTGAGCGCGTGAATGGGTCTCAAATGGTAATTTTTCTGTTTTTCTTTTGATAAAAAAAATCACATTTTAACTTATTTAATATATTTTTAATAATAACAAATTTTAATTTAAAGAAAAAAAGAAAACCAGCCCCCAAATCAGCCTCCCTTGACCTCCCACCGCACCCCCCACCCCCACAAAGACCCCAACCATCTTCTTCATTCTTAGCCATCTTCTTCACTTTCATCTCTATTTTTTTTTTCTTTTTAAATTCTTAGCAATTAACAATTTTCAATTAAAAAGATACAGTGAAAGTCATGAACTTTTTAGCATATTAATACATTTCTCTTTGAAAATTTGATATATTTTTTAGGAGTAAATTTGATTCCGGCGAACTCCATTTTTTCTGGCTAACTTGATATGAATGTAAAATTACTTTATTGATATTATTAAAGAATTCAAATTCTAAGGAACCAACAACACAAGAAGAAGAAAAATAACAATAAATATGAATTAGATTGCAAAAGAAATAAGATTTCTAAAAAAAATTTAATTTTTTTTTTTCAGAAATGGAGAACAAGATGATAATATGGAGCGGAAATCGCGTGCGGGGAGGGGGGGCAAGGTAGTGAAAAACATCCTTTTATTTTTATTTTTATTATTGATTAATTAGATATTAAAAAAAATGGAAGATGGAGAAGATGGCAAGAAATGGAGAAGAAGAACAAGCGGGTGGGATGGGGGTGGGGGGTGTTGAAGGGGTCCCCATTTTATTTTATTTTTTTAAAAAAAATTTATAATTAATTTTTAATAATTATTGGACTCACAATGCCATGTGTCAGCTTCTAATTAGTCCTTTTTGTCATGTTATCACGTGTGAATTACACACACTTGAACGTTGTGCTGATTGAGCAAAAAATGCTCAATTGGATCAAATTGGGGGGAGGGGGGGGGGGGGGAGTTAATAGATACATGCCTTAATTTAGGGGCCTAAGTAAATTTTAGAGACAAGTTTGAGGGGCTATCGATAGGTTTGACCAATCTTTTATGTGTAGATTATAAATACTTGCACACTGACCTGTTATATTTTAAATGTGTATGGAGTAATATATTATTACTCCCTCCATTTTAGTTGTTTAAATTTAGTTGTTCCTTAATGAAATTAAGAGTATTTTATTATGGTCTTTCAATACTATCTTCAACATTGAATGACTAAATAAAGTGTATTTTTTAAATTTATATTTTCAAAGCATAATTAATAAGGCTAATTTGAAAAAATAAACTTAGAACTAATACTACCTCCATTTCATTTTATTCATCTCAATTTGACATTATGTATTGATTAAGAAAAATAATTAATAACATGACTACTTTACCATGGTATCTCTATTAAGTGATGTTTACAGTTTAATTTGGAGAAAAATTAATTGATACAAAGGGTAAAAAAAAAAAATTATCTTGTCTTGATTAATGAAAAATAACAAGTAAAATGAGAAATCAAATTAGAAAATTTGAGACGAGTAACATAGGACGGAGAAAGTATTTTCTTAATGGTTTTTTCAAGTCCATAAGGGTCAAGTAATATGAAATGCCCTCTGTTTCATTTTAGTTGATCCTCTTTCTAAAAATATTTGTTTCAATTTTATTGTCTCATTGATGAAATCAAAGGATTTTAATATGTTCTTCCAATAATATCCTTATTATTAAATGACTAAACAAGTTATATATATTCAAATTTAAATTTTTAAAGTATAATTAATAAGACTAATTTGGTGAAATAGACCCCTAAAAAAATTTTCTTAATGAGCGTGTCAAGTCTATAGGGGTCAATTAATATGAAACGGAGAGAGTATTTCCTCCGTTCATAAATAGTTGGCATACATATTAGGAAAAAGTAAATGATATGAGTAATTTTATCATGGTACCTTTTAAATATAATATATTTAATATTTTGAGAAATGTATTGAATAATTAATCATATTTAGTGTTAAGGTAAATTGGGCAGAAATAAGTAAATCATACGTTGATTTTTCAAATTGAATAAATATTATTAAATACTTCTTTCGTTTCGTTTTAGTTGACTCTTTTTCTAAAAATATTAGTTTCAATTTATTTGTTCCTTTGATGAAATTAAGAGAATTTTATTACATTCTTCTAATACTATCCTTACTATTAAATGACCAAACAAAGTGTATTTACTCAAATTTATATTTTCAAAGCATAATTAATAGGACTAATTTGATAAAATAAATTCTCTAATTAATATTTTCTTAATAGGTATGTCAAGTCCATAGGGATCAACTAATATGAAACAGAGGGAATACTTATTTTTAATATAGTCAACAAGTAAAGATAGAGTATTATACTTAATGGCACCATGTGTGAGAATAAATGTTTATAATTGGTTTAGTTCTTGTTCATTTATAGATATATAAACTATCAAAATTTGGTTGTAAATTGTAATTTCCTCCTTCTAGCGGTTCATTCTATCTCTGTCGTAAAAATATTTGAATTGATTTAAACTTATTAAATATCTTGACTAATAAATATGTCAATAAAATCATTATGTAATTTTATGCCGTGCTATGTAGGAAGCTAGAGAGTTGAAAAGTACTTTTTTTTTATAAAAAAAAAAAAAAAAAGGACTGAATATATCAGAATTCTCTATTCAATTTCTTTCTTGTATTGAAAATTACGTGAATCCAAACAAATTCAAATAGTCAGATGTTCAGCACGCCAGAAGAATTAATACACTTGTTGTGGCTGAAAATTTTAAAACTATTCATATTATTAATTAATCTGCATTTGTGAGCGCAAGAAATTAAAATTTACAAAAGCCAGATGGTTAAATATATATAGGGGGAACATCATAAAAAAGGAAAGGAGTCAAAAAGATATTACTTCACCACTTATGTAACAAAATTCTATTTCCTACGTTACATTTAACTCGGTTGACGTCGATTTGCTTTTTTTCTCTTTTAGAATATTACTAATATTTATGATGCATTTGTTTTATTAAATTAATTTTATTGATTGTGTTTGGAAATCTAAATGAAGAAAATGATAAACTTCTATTGATTTTGCTAAGGTGAACAAATAAAAAAAATTATTCTTTCCGTTTACTTTACTTGTTAATTATTTTTAATATAAAACGTTCTTAAAAAAAAACTTATTGACATAAATATTTTATCATACTACTCCTACTAATTGATGTTTAGTAATATGTCTTGAAAATTGTTTGAAAAATAAATAATTAACGCTAAGAGTAAAAATTATCTTTTATGCCAAAAATAACAAATAAAAATAAGTACTAATAATAAGTAAAAATAATCAGATCGAATATATTTTACATGCCATATTAAATATGACGGAGGGAGTAAATGCCATTATTATACATAGTCCCTAAATTCTTAGGCGTACGTACTACAGGGACATAATGGTGATTGGAGATCGGAAAGTCGATGTAATAAAACATTAAATATAGAGGGAGGTTCAAATATTTGCCAAACTAGAGTGACTTTTTACAAGTTAAAAAGATTTAAAATATAAAGGGTGTCAAATCTAGAGATAATCTTTGAGAGATCTAAGGATTTGAGTAGAAAGATTTGGAGAAATGGATTAAAGAGACGAAAATTCTGGGGATAAAAGAAAATACTTTTAAAATTGCAGTCCCTATTTTAATGAGCATTAAGTTTTTTGGTGTGTGACTGACTGACTGGGTGTGTTGGTTTTTTTTTTTTTTTTCCTTTCTTTGGGGGGGGGGGGGGGGGGGGGTTGTAAGCAAGATAAACATTTTTTGCCTTATTTCAATGGACATTATCTAGTTGTATGGTACCAAATTAATAGCCCAAAAAAAGAAAATCTCAAAGATTGATTTTTTAGTATCACTATTAAAATGATTTTTTTAAAATAAAAAATAAAAATATTGACCCATCCTAGAAGCTTCCATTCGTTTTGCTCTTTCAATGTCTCAAACCCAAGCCTCCCTACTGAAAATGAGTGTTTTTCATCCGAACAACTTTCTCTTGTCATATTAAGAAGTAATGTTACTTCATATATAAATTATCTTTCAAGTTAGACACGCCTCTTAACAAACTATTCATTCCTAAAAAATACACAATGGTTTTACTTGCCCTCAATAAATATCTTGAAAAATATATACTCCTTCCATCTCATATTAGTTAGGCTCATTTTATTTTATACAATGATTAAGAAATCATAAATGAGAGGGTAATTTTCTTAATTCACCTCTTAAAAAGCTTGTTGGGAACATAACAAACAAGTGTAAACACTCTTGAAAGAATTAATTGCAAGGATAATGAAGAAAAAATTACACCCTTTATTTCAAAATAGTTAGCCTTTTTTTACTTGATACCTCCTTAAGAAAATATTTATTAGGAGTTTATTTTATCAAATTAATCTTATTAATTATGCTTTGAAAAAAATAAATTAGAGTAATATACTTTGTTTAGTCATTTAATGTTGAGGGTACTATTGGAAGAGCATAATAAAATACTCTTGATTTCATCAAAAGGAACAACTAAATTGAAACAAATATTTTTAGAAAGAGGGCCTACTAAAATGAAACGGAAGGAATAGTTACACTTTCTTGATTTAGTAAGGTAATCAATTTATACGAGACATGCATTTTTAGTAAGATGTAAGATGACCAATTAATATGGGAGGAAGAAGTGTGATGTAAAACAACTCTTTATTTAAAGAAGGGTGAAATTTTAAGAAAATCATTAATATCTTCTTGATTATCTAATATTTTGTTTAATAACAAAATAAAAAAAATTAAAACACCACTTATTTATAAATGAATGAAATACTGATTAAATATTTTAGATGATACATGATGTGCTAATTCATCAAAAATTAGTAAAATATTCCCTCCGTCTTATTTTATGTGTCGCCATTTAAGCGGATATGAAGTTTAAAAAATAAATGATGAATTTGTAAGATTTATAAAACTGCCCCTCTTAAAGTTTACTTTTTAATTGTTTTTTCTTATAAAATGGAACCCATTAAGGATAAAATGGAGATAATGCCGTTAAATAGTTACTAAATAAGAAAATATGACATTCCAGTAGATTTATATTAGTCTTACTATATTATATAGATTCGCATAAATGACTCACTGTTCTAACTTATGCAATTTGTATAGATTTATTGTCCTCTGTCACCTAGAATCCCAGCCTCAAACAACTTGGAATACTGAACCATTTATCATCTATAGAGGGACTAAATGCCCTCAGAAGAAAGAAACAATTACTAACAAACGTTACAACCTTTGCTGTAAAAGAGCCTAGCATTTTGTTGATACTCGACAACAATAAGCATAGTAAAATGAGACACAGTAATAGACTAACGCTAGAGAATGCAAGTGCGATTTTTTCTTTTAGACAAAAGCTTCTTTTCTGTTCTTCCTCTTCAATGCTTATCTGGAATCTGTTATCTTCACTGTCTGATGTTTTTTCCAGTTTGATTGAGAGAAATAGTTTTCTGATTACCTAAGCAGGGGTTTGTTTCACCCTGGACAAGTGATAGGGCTTCTTCCAGACTCAGTTCATTTAACCTGGCTGATACTCTTACTTGTTACCCCCACTATTTTAATTTATCTAAGATCTCACACATGTTTATGATCACAAGATTAAAGGTTATACACACATTTAAAATTTAAAACCAGATTGCATAGTCAAGAACATAATCATAAGCCTAATTACATATTCAAGAACCAGAGACACACAAAGCCAAGACAGAGAAATACACAATCAACAAACCATTTTTGTCCAAAAAAACACCAAAAGAACATCAATATTTCATCCAAGATTTATCAAATTTCTGAATCACAATGTCAACACAGTATAACCCAACCAAGCCAAATTCTGTTGTAGAATTCCAAGGGAATAGGAGGATGCTCGAAGGAAGGAATATTTTAGCAAGCATAGCCAAAGAAAAACAGAGGTGTCAACAAGCATCCAAGATTCTAGTGAATGAATTAAACAGGCTTGCTAAAGAATCACAAACATTAGAAAATATGCCCAGCATTGTCACAGTCATCTTTGTTACTATTCAACAAGGAAGAAATAACTTTATCATTATAAGCTACGTGTACATTAAATCCATTTATATACGTAACACAAACGTCGTAGCACTCACATTCTGAAGCCTTGTAGGATCTAGATAGAGTCAGAAAATCTTTCACAGTGTTTACTCTTTCCTTGCTCAAACAGCGGTGGGGAGTTCCATCTTTGCCAATCTTTTCCAGCCTCCATACCTCGTCTGAAATAGATGGGGGTGGTGCTTCTTGTACACTGCAAATAAAGCAATAAGTTGGATAATGTTCTGTACTAAACAGCAGCAACAACAACATACGCAGTATGTTCCCATAACTGGAGTGATATTCACACAATGCAGCATACCCCTTCAAAGTTGCATAGATCAATCGAAAAATCTTGGACTGAAGGACTATATATTGGGGAGTTAGAGAACTCTAGGTAATTAATACTGGCGGAACCAGGATCGTTCAGACATTGCTTTTGCACCTCTGGCTGGAACAACGGATGAAACATTGCGCTGGAAAGAGGTATAACAGTGTCAATCACTTGTTCTAAAATTCTCAATGCCGTAACTGGTGCTAGGAACCTCTTGGCTTTGAGAATTTGAAGGGTTAAACTAATTGAGAAAGATATTGCACACAATAGACGTCTCACTATCAATTTGTACCACATGATCCCAATGTTCACATGCAGAAACCAACAGCCTCTGAGCATTAACCTGTCAATCTCAATCACAAATAGGACAAAAAGAGCAACAAATATGAGATAAGAGAAACAAAAGGAAAGAGCAAACAACGGAAGTTTTTGTCTAAACAAAATCGTGCTTTCACACTTTCAGATGATAGATTCATAGGTAGATATTGCAACCCCAGAAACCCCTGCACCTCTCCCAACAATGTTAAGAACCAGCCTTTCCTCTTCTTGTAAGTCAATATAATAGTATATTCATTCATTAATTATGCATCTTCGAGCATGGGTTATTGTCTCCTCCAACATCTTTGGCTTTTTAGATTAAGTACCTCAAAATCAACAAATATATATATATATATATATAGCTTTTTAGATTAAGTACCCCAAAATCAACAAATATATATATATATATATATATATATATATATATATTTGTATATACATGTACTGTACAATGAAAGTTCGGCTTTACACTATTTATCTTAATGCTAAGTTCTAATAAAAGGTTAAAACTGACAGCATCAATACATGAGCTTATAGTAGGCTAGGTATAAAATCAGTGAGTTAGTAAGTTTTCAGGGTTAACCTTCAAAGGTACATGCAGTTCAAATAAACATGTTTATACCGGTAGCAAGCACTATGCAGGTGAAACTTAAGAAGAAAAAGGCAAAGAAAATTATACATTTGAGTCGCTCACGGTCTTTTAGGAGCAAAATCAGAAATTCCTCTACGCTGTCAACATGTTCATCACGGAGGCGATACTTACTGCCTCTACCTATGTTTTGTAACCACTTTACTCCATCGGATAGACATGGTGGATCATGCTTCTAATAATCTGCAGATAAAGCCAGCAGTAATGAGTATCTACTCTAGTAATGGTTTAATTTTCTCAGATTTATCTTCTCATTTTGCCTCATCATTACTCAAATTTAGAGAAAACTAACCTACAAATTTGAAAATTGAAGTTCAGCAAAACAAATATTAGCCATCAATTCCATGTTGTTTAATTTTCAGGTTTGGGAAAGGGTGGTAGAGATGAGGATGAGAAGGATCGTGACGATCTCTGAGAATCAGTTTGGTTTCATGCCAGGTCGCTCGACCAGGCATTCACCTTGTGAGGAGATTAGTGGAGAAGTTTCGAAAGAGAAAGAAGGACTTGCACATGATGTTTATTGATCTTGAGAAGGCATATGACAAAGTTCCCAAGGAGATTCAGTGGGGTGCTGGAAGGCTAGAAGGGTGCCCGTGGCGTACAATAGGTCGATTCAGGATATGTATGATGGTGCGAAGACTCGTGTGAAGATGGTAGGTGGAGATTCGGAGCACTTCCCAGTTTTGATAGGGTTGCACCAAGGATCGACTCTTAGCCCATTTTTATTTGCCTTGGTGATGGATGTTTTGACGTGACATATTCAAGTAGAGGTACCTTGGTGTATGTTATTTGCAAATGATGTGGTACTGATTGATGAGACTCGGTGTGGAGTTAATGATAAGTTGGAGATTTGGAGACAGACGCTTGAGTCTAAAGGATTTCGGTCAAGTAGAACCAAGATAGAGTGCCTGGAGTGTAAGTTCAGTGATGTGTCGCAGGAGGCTGAAGTGGTTATGAAGTGGTTATGAAGCTGAACTTTTAGGCCATTCAGAAGATGGAGAGTTTCAAGTATCTGGGGCCTATGATTCAGGGCAATGATGTGATTGAAGAGAATGTCACGCATCGTATTGGGGCAGGGTGGTTAAAATGGAGGCTCGCTTCGGGAGTTCTATGTGATAAGAAGGTACCCCGAAGCTTAAAGGTAAGTTCTACAGAGTGGTTGTCCGGTCGACTATGTTGTATGGAGTGGAGTGTTGGTCAGTTAAGAAAACTTATACCCAAAAGTTGAAGGTGGAGGAGATGCGAATGTTCCGACGGATGTGTTGACATACCAGGAAAGATAGGGTAAGTAATGAGATTATTCGGGAGAAGTGAAAGTTGCCTTGGTGGAGGAAAAAATGCGAGAAGTGAGGTTACATTGGTTGGGGCACGTGATGAGGAGGGACTCTGATGCTCCAGTGCGGAGGTGCGAGACACTGACTATGGATGGTTTTAGGCGGGGTAGGAGTAGACCGAAGAAATATTAGAGGGACGTGATTAGGCATGATATGGAGCAATTACAGCTTACGGAGGACATGACCCTTGATAGGAAGGTGTGGAGGACGCGGATTAGGGTAGAGGGTTAGGGGGTGAAAGTGTGTCGGGAATAGTAGGAGAGCGTTCTTTTGTGTCTGGAGTTTCTTGTTCGTGGTGTTGTGGCTGTACTATTATCGTGTGGCTATTTTGCATACCGTACTAGTTTATATGCACTTATCTTTGTTGTTTGTCATACTGTTAGTTTATTTTGCGTACTGTACTATTTTATATGCACTTATCTTTTGTGTTTGGTATACTGTTGTCGGTCTTAAGCCGGGAGGTCTATTGGAACCAGCCTCTCTACTTCACCTGAAGTAGTGGTATGGTCTGCGTACACTCTACCCTCCCCAGACCCCATTATGTGGGAATACACCGGGTATGTTGTTGTTATTGTTGTTGAATCCTATGAGATATGGTATAACCATCTTTTTTATTACCTATCAGATTTAGTTCTGTTTCTAATCTCCAAGTGCATGATCACAATATGCTATCCTTTGAGATTGACCTTCTAATCTTAGCGAACTTTCATAAGTTTAACCATGATACCATGTTTGGCCAAGTTAGATTAGTTGTCAAATTTTTGTATCTTATCTAGTCTACAACTTCACAGAGAAAACACAGGTGTAAAATGGAGGTTGCACAATTAGCTTGTCCAAAATATAGAAGAAATTTCTCGTAATTTCCTAAGAAGCTAGTGTAATTTACTTTTGACACTTTGGTCCCTGCAAACCTCTTTTATCTGCTCTTACTGTGTAAATAGAAAGCTGCTTACATAGCTGGCGCCCATCTTTGACAGTGAAAGATTCAGTCCTTGCTTCTTTAACTTGAATACAATTGAAAGTGTCAACTCGTGCAACCTGGCATGGACATCCCCGTCTTCATATAGATTGAAGAATGTGTAAATCTGATTTTATCTATAGAACCTATGCCTTTATTAAGTCTCACATGTACAGTTTCTGTAAGAAGAGACATTTTTCCTTTCCTCTGTTGCACAACATTGCTACAGAAATCCTCAGATGTCCAATTACCTCCATCATCATCTCCAAATTCTCCCTTAAGAACACCTATTTCCACTATAGCTGAGGCTTCTGGCCCAGACTCAACAATTGCTTCAGAGTTATCATCAACTAGAGCCGCCTCAATAGAATTGCCTCCATCTCTAATTTCTGCTCCAGTAAGTACAGGAACAGATACTTCTGTCAAGGAACTTTAATATCAAGCTTCTTGGTTTAGGAGCTTGAATATCTTTTTCAGGTTTTGTGGAGAACAATATGTCTCAGATACGAGATTGACATTATAATTGATTTCAATGCTACTCTGCCAATTAAAAAACTTCTACTCTGCCAATTCAAGTTCGTGTTTTACCTAAACCAATAAAGTAAATTTAGAAGAAGTCTTTGCAATAAGGATAACAATGTCATAGAAGTAAATCCCCAAGATTTAAGCAGAATAAACTTTCAGGAGGAATTAGTTTCATGTTTTAGGTGGCCTTTGTTTTTGAAAGTTGAAAACCTGAGTTTCCAAAACAAAAATGACACCTTATTAATTCGGAATTTCAGCTGTAAATTAAGTAAGTCATGATGATTCACACGACGGATTAGCAGACTAACATCCGACAAATATTTCACCTGCGGATCAGCTTTGTTGATTTCCCCAATTTTAATGTTGCAAATGATACTAGTCAAATTTTTTTATCTCGACTAAACTAACTGGTAAATTGAAATACTAGCGGATCAAAATTCGTTTACATTTGAATTTGAGTCTGAGTCTAATTATTCATATTCACAGAGAAAACAAGTGTACTTACAACATTATAAATCAATATTTCCAATGTTAGCTTTAGAACGCGACACCTCCAGGATTTTCTCTATGCTAAGTACAAGTAAAGAACAGAGACCTACAAGAATTAACAAATATAAAAACAGAAGCTTGTCGAATCAAAAGAAATTGCCGGACCAAGAAAAAGGAAAATCAAACTGAAGCAATTGTCAGATAAAAAAGGAATGTTGCTTTACCTGGGAAAGAGTATACAATTAAGCAGCAGAAAACCGATCAGTCAGATTCTCTGTGGAATACTCCTGAGCATTTGCATTGGGGTAAGGTAAAGGAGGAGATAATGTTTTTTTTTTACCCCCTCCATCCCCAATTAATTATCCCTAAACTTGTAATATTTTATTAAATATATATTTAAATCATCAATTGTTTCAAACACCTTCAAAACTTATTATTTTGAGAAAAAATTACAGAAATTAGCATATTTAAAATTTTAATTATAATAAATAGCAATACTTTCTCAAGATTACTTTCTCAAAAATCTATAATCTATAATATATTAGGGAAACTGGAGCACTCAGAGGAGTGTCGGGATTTTAGCTATTGTAGACGTTTTAAGGTAGAAGAGGTTAGACAGGCTGTCCGCAGGACGCGAAGGGGTAGGGCGACGGGGCCGGATGAGATACCGGTGGAGTTTTGAAAGTTCGTTGGAGAGGCTGGTGTAAGGTGGTTGACTGGATTGTTTAATGAAATTTTCAGGACGGCAAAGATGCCCGAGGCGTGGAGGTGGAGTACCATGATCCCTCTCTATAAGAATAAGGGGGACATTCAGAGTTGCGATAACTATAGGGGGATTAAGTTATTGAGTCACTCGATGAAGATATGGGAGAGAGTGATCGAGGTGAGGCTGAGACGGATAGTGTCTATTTCGGAGAACCAGTTCGGATTTATGCCCGGCCGTTCGACGACGGAGGCAATCCACCTGGTACGGAGGTTGGTGGAGCAGTATAGGGAGATGAAGAAGGATCTGCACATGGTGTTTATCGTCCTGGAGAAGGCTTACGACAAAGTCCCCAGGGAGGTGTTTTGGAGATGCTTGGAGGTGAGTGGGGTACCGCTGGCATATATCAGAGTAATTAAGGATATGTATGATGGAGCGAAAACCCAGGTGAGGACGGCGGGAGGAGACTCGGAGCATTTCACTGTCTTGACAGGATTACATCAGGGATCTACTCTTAGTCCCTTTTTGTTTGCGTTGGTGATGGATGTGTTGACGCGGCGTATTCAAGGGAAGGTGCCGTGGTGTATGCTTTTTGCAGACGATGTAGTTCTTATAGATGAGACTCGAGGGGGTGTGAATGACAAATTAGAGGTGTGGAGGCGAACTCTTGAGTCTAAAGGGTTCAGGGTGAGCAGAAGCAAGACAGAGTATGTGGAATGCAAGTTTAATGACGTGAGGCGGGAGAATGAGGTAGCAGTGAAGCTGGAAGCTCAGGAGGTATGTAAGAGGGACAAGTTCAAGTATCTTGGGTCCGTGATCCAGAGTAACCGTGAGATTGACGAGGATGTCTCGCATCGTATTGGGGCGGGATGGATAAAGTGGAAACTCACGTCGGGGGTGCTGTGTGATAAGAAGGTGTTGCCCAAGCTTAAAGGCAAATTCTACAGGGTGGTAGTCCGTCCGGCCTTGTTGTATGGAGCGGAGTGTTGGCCAGTTAATAACTCCCACATCCAAAAAATGAAGGTGGCAGAAATGCGGATGTTGCGCTGGATGTGTGGACTGACTAGAGGGGATAGAGTTCGGAATGAGACTATCCGGGAGAAGGTTGGTGTGACTTCAGTGGAGTGCAAGATGCGGGAAGCACGATTGAGATGGTTCGGACACGTGAAGAGGAGGGGCATGGATGCCCCGGTCCGTAGGTGTGAGAGGCTAGCGTTGGATGGTTTTAGGCGGGGTAGGGGTAGGTCGAAGAAGTACTGGGGTGAGGTGGTTAGGTGGGACATGGAACAGTTACAGCTCACCGAGGACATGACCCTAGATAGGAAGGTCTGGAGGACGTGAATTACGGCAGAGGATTAGGGCCAGTTCGGGTCGCTAGTGTAGGGAATTACTTGGTGGGGGTTTTATTCTTGTCATGATTCCGTGTTCCGTGTTCCATGTTGTATTACGAATCTGTGTGCTTTCCCCTGCTTTCCTCTGCTTTATATTACTTATGGGTGCCGTATATATGTTATGTAATCTGCTTCTGTGCTGCACTATGTGTCTGTGTGGTATCTCGTGCCTTGAGCCGGGGGTCTATCGGAAACAGCCTTTCTACTTCATCAGAGGTAGAGGTATGGACTGCGTACATCTTACCCCCCCAGACCCCACTAGGTGGGAATACACTGGGTTTGTTGTTGTTGTTGTTGTTATAATATATTAAAAGTGTGAAAATCCTTAAAAAAATGATTTGAACTTTTTGCGCTTCATTAAAAGTCTTTACATTAAACAAAATTATCTTTTCACTATTTTTTTAATATTTGAAAGTTAAAAATTAATTAAATAAATTTATGGTGAAATTCTATATATATGGTAAATAAAAATATATTTTAAAAAAAAATTCTAAAGTATATAATAAAAGGAAATGTTTGATAAAAGTTTTACTTTGAAAAGGTTTTTGTCGATGAAATAGGAAAAAAAACTCATAGCTGTGTCAATATTATTTTAAAACGGTGTGGAAAAAAAGGCTAAAAATAAAAATTTCTTTCGAAGTAAATTGAATCCTTACCCGAATTTCTGGTGAACTAGGACAAAACAACAAAATAGGCTCGTAGGTAGTCTAGATCGGTGCCTAACGCACCTTAATATGTTAGGTGGCGACTTTTCACACCCTTTAAACACATCCCAAGAGTAGTCACGTCGAATTTCGCTTTCCGCGACAAAAATGGGGCGCGACAAAATGGCGACTCTGCTGGGGAGCTTAGATTTTAATCATTACGAGTTAGGGTTTTATGTGCGATTTCTTCACGTTGTTTGTTTTATTTTTTTTGTAATTGTTTTCTCTCTTGTTGTTTATCTCACGAATAATTTATACATGTTAGTCCCTTCTCCCTTTTCATTTTATGTGTTATTCATATTTTCTCCATGTCTACTTCTGCTTTTATTGGTGATTAATTTGTACATGTTAGTCCCCTTCTTCTTTCCCCTTTTTCGTATTTTTCTCCATGCCTATTTTTTCTTTTATTGGTCATGTGTCTTAGTGTTTATTTTTTATATTGCTAAAGCATGTTATTGTATGTTGCTATGTGCTATTGTTTTATATAACTGGCATTCCGCTCATACTTTCCTTCAATTGAAACCTCATTTTTTTAATGAACGATTACATGGTTGCACGGATGTTATTTTTTAAAACACCCTTCGAAAAATACCTTGTGGATCGATCGATCAGCGGTACATTGACAGCCATAGATTTTCCCACTCTCAAGTTGTTCACTTGGGGGAGCCTTGTCAAAACCATTCTTATTCCTAGAGCCAAACCGTTTATCCTTTTACTAAGGAATAAACATCCCGAAAGCCTAGGATGTAATGTTAGAAAACCTGGCCCTAAGTTCTAAGGGATCCCATGATCCCGGAAAGAACGCCTCACTATCTATGTGCATATCGATAGATAATTATGTCAAAATAATGTCATTTGCTCTTTGGGGGTAGGATAGACCAACACTTTGTTTGCAGATCTAATGACCATCCCAACTTCATACCCAAGATTTGGCATGGTTTGATGTATGCCACCGCACATGAAGTATTGGTGGTGTCACACTCCTTTTTTAACAAAAAAAGAATATTGATTTTAAAGTTGAAAAGGGTTTTTCTTTATTAGGCGACAAAAGATGAAAGTTTGTTTCGAAAAAAGATTAATTACATTTTTTATTCAGAGTCGTCACTTGACATAAATCGAGTGTGCCAAGTCACCTTTAAAAATTCTTTTTAAAAATAATTCGACTCTAAAACTGATCCGCGAACAAAGATTTTGGTTAAAGAATTTTGTTGATCGAGGGGAAGGTGTTAGGTACCCCTCGATACCGTGGTTCGACCACGATCGCTTGATAGAGCGTATCAACTAATTTGACACTATGAATGTATAAATCACACAAAGCACGCAAACAATCAAGCAAACAAACAAAACAAAATAAAACAAAACAAAACAATCCAAAAGTTAATGTCCAGTCAGAGTTATACAATCTCAAAAATAGAAAAATATGAAAATATAAATCTTATTCTAAACTACTTCTAGACTAAGCTCCAATGCTTTATCCGATGTCTCGGGCCTTCATCACGAACTTCCTTTGCGTACATGATACCTCGGAGCATTCCCTAGTAAATAAGTACAAAAGACCCCGAGACACTCCTCGACAAAATGAATACATCTTTAATGCGAGAAAACCAAATCATTCAACAAAATTTCAAACATTCAACAAAACCACAAATTCTAAACTTTGCCTACCCAACCTACGTTTGCCTACCCTCTCAACTTATCATGATACTATCAAGTTTGATTAATGTTCTTTTCAAGTCAAGCAACAACCCGTGAATCAAACAAATCAAAATTCACTTTTTATCAATTTCTCAAATTCACCCCAAATTTCCTTTTATACGTCACTTTTCACACAATTCACGATTTCTATTTCAACAATCCACAATCATTTTTCAATGAAATTAAGCAACAAATTAATATCAAAGTAGTAATTCATCACCAATCAAGATCAAACAACACACGAGATTCCATCTAATGCACCATATTCCATCAACAATGAAATAAAAGAGGAAAAAAGTAGAAATGGACCTCAATGATGATTTTATTCCAAATATCAGTCAATCAAGAACAAGAAGATGAATCCGCGTGCCAAAGAACCTCGAATCGGACACAAACTCGACCAACAACCTCAATTCCGAACTCAGTTTAATCACCACATCAGACCAAAATATTGTAATAACGAAAATCCACAACCGATTTCACCGAAACCAAATTCAAACGACCGATTTGCCTAGTTTAGAAAGAACAACGACAAAATCCAGTCCAAAATAACAATTGACCAAGAACAGAATGCAAAACAAAACCCGCACCCGACCCGATTTCAAGTAGAGCCGAACACAACCACGATTTCGGTGGACGTTGCCGGAATCCGATCGCACCACCCTCCTTCCCAGTTGGTTCCCCTTTATGCTTTGCTCCCAATCTTTCGATCCCCCTCTCTGTTTTGATCTCTCTCTCACTCGAATCTCTCTTTCTCCGATCTTTCTCAATCTCCCTCCATTTTTCTTCTTTCCGATTGTGTGTGTGCGATGAATTGTGAAGGGAATCCGTGTTGTTGTTGTTATCTGGGTGAGTCTCGATGTTGGTGATAGAGTGTCTAATAGAAAATGGTCGATTCTCGATGTGTGCCTGAAGCTGTGTGTATATAAGTTGTGTTAATGGCGAGAGCTCTCTTCTCTCTCTTGAGTGTGTGCATATTCTTCTGTGTATGTTATCTGATGGATCTCCCCCTCACCGTATTGTTGCTGATATGTATATTAAAGAAGAGTATGGATGGTGTATATTTTATGTGATGAAGAAAAGAAAAAAAATGAAATGCGCGTGATTCTGTTATGGGGTTAGTATTCACTGTGGGTCCCCCTTTATTGCATTGCTGTGTATCATATTTTTAGTCTTTTTTTAGTAAGTCTTGTTAGAGAAATGAATAAAACATGGGGTAGAGGGGTAAAGGGGTGACGTGGGTAAGGGTAGAGGTATGATGAGGTGTAACAATTTGTTAGGATAAGGGAATATTAGAGATTAGAGATTTAATTTGTTAGGATTTAGTTATTATTTGTATCCTTGTGGGGAAGATTATCACGCGGGGTAGGATACAAGGTAAGACGAGGGTGAAAAATGGGTAAATTGGATTTTTGGCAGGGATAAAATTAGGTGTCTACAGGCGGTCGGACTTGGGATATTTGGACAAAGCATGGTAGAGAAAGCATTGGAGAGCTCGCCGTCCCTTATGAAAATCACTCAGTGCAAAAAATTCATTGAAGCTGCTACTACATTCTGGGATGAAACGAGATCAGTATTTAGATTTGGGGACATAGAAATGACCTCGATTCTGGAGAAAATCGGAGGATACGTAGAAAACAAGATGTTTCCATCAGCAATGAGGTGGCAAAGGGTTGGGGTTATCATCTCCAAAAGCATCACTCTAGAAGAAGCAAAGTGTTCACATTATTATATTAAAGTGCGAAGAATCTTGAGAAATAAAGTGTGAAGGATTTTTGAAAAGTGATTTGAACTTTTTGCATTTTATTAAAAGTTTCATAATGGAAAAAATCATCTAAATTTAAATAATTAAAAGTTACACATGCGCGTAAACTAGTTAAAATTAAAAAGTCGTGGGTTTCACCCACTTTTTAACCTTTTTTCTATTTTCACTCCACTTTTTCAATTCCCTCTCATATTTCACTTCACTTTTTTCAATTCCCTCTCATATTTCACTTCACTTTTTTCAATTCCCTCTCATGTTTCACTCCACTTTTTTCAATTTCGTCTTATATTTCACTCCATTTTTTTCAATTTATTTCGTTTTTTTTTCAAAAATTATAATTCATCAAATAATATAAGTTGATATTTACAGTATTTGCATGTTATCTTTTCGTATAATTTATATTTTTTGATTTATTCGTATTTTTTTCTTCATCCGACTTCTTCATTTTTTTTTGGGAGGGGGGGGGGGGTGATTTTTGTTTGTTGAAATACGTTATTTGATAGAGGTTTGGTATGCCTTTTTCTACGTTATTTGATGGGCTTTTGTGATTTTGTTGAAAGATTGTGGGGTTTTGTGTTAAGTTGATTTCTACTCTTATTCAGTTGAGCAAAAAAGTTGTCATAGAAGAGGTGAGATCGAAGCAATGTGACGAGCTGAAAAATATTGGAGAAATCATGAAATGAAGAATATTGAGAAAACCGTCATATCCAAAATCCTAAAAAGTGCAAAAATATGTGAAAAAAGGACGTCAAACGAAAAGAAAGAATATGTATTTTTTCAGTTGTGCATATATATTTTTTCCAGTTATGTATATATATTTATGAATAATACATATGTATTTTTATCAGATTGTATACTTATGTATTTTCTCAGATATGTATTTTTGAATAATATATATGTATTTTCTAGTTATTCATAGGTTTTTATGGGGCAGCATGTTATATTTATTGATTTGAAAATATATTTTTAGTTCTGCTTAGGTTTTTATAGATGCATATGTATTTATGAATAATACATATGTATTTTTTTAGTGTGCATATGTATTTTCCAGAAAATGCATATGTATTTTCAGGTATGCATATCTATTTATGAATAACGCATATGTATTTATGGATGATGCATATTTTTCGTCATAATAACATTTTTGATGTCTACATCATGAAGAAGAAATGTGCAGTTCAAGTGCAATTAGGCGAATGTATTATGTCACTTTTTGTTATAGAGATTTTGTGTTCTATATGTCTATACATACATATGAGTCAGATATATATTTCTATACGCAGGTATATACATATGTTTTGTACTATAAATATATTCACAGAACTATATGTCTATGTATTTTGTATATTCTTTGAATATGTATATGTGATATAAATATGTATTTTTTTTAAAAAAAATAAAAGCAAGAGATAGAAGAGTAAAAAATGAAAAAAAGAAAAAAGAAAAAAAAAAAGAAAAAGAAAAAAAAACGAAAATAGGAAAATAAAAAAATATGAGAAAGGAAAAAAAAAAAGAAAACGAAAAAGAAAAAAATAAAGAAAAGAAAGAAAAGGGATAAAAAAGAAGAGAAATAGAAGAGTCAAAATAAAGTAGAAAGGAGAATAATCAAAATAAAAAAATAAAATGATCAAAAAATGAAAATAGAAAAAGAAAAATATGATAAAGGAGCAAAAAAGAAAATAAAGAAATTTTTAAAAAATAAAACGGAAAAGGATAAAAAAAAAAGTAGAAGGATCATATTAGGAAAAGAAATCTTTATAATTAAATGTAGCATGAATTAAGGACAGTTACTTTCCTCATTTAACTTTAACTGGTGGAATTAAAATAGAAATTACTATTCAATTTGTATATGTATTTATATAACAACATTTTACTTAAATACAAAATATAATTTATTATTTTTCATAATTATAAAACTATTGTTATAAAAGTTATAATTAAGGCTATAGAGTTGCTACTTTTGAAATTTTTCCTTTTTTTAATATGTCGATATCCTCTTGTTGTTCATCTGACATGAAAAGTGAGTTCAAATTTAAAAAGTGATGAAGTAAAAAAAAAATTCAATGTCTATCATTTTACAATCATAAAAAAAAATTAAAAGAAAATTACAATAATTTCAAGCCCGCCTTTCTTCTCTTATTTTTTATTCTCACTTTTCCTTCATTACTTTCAAAATTTCTAAAAATAATTTTCTTTCAATTACTTTAATTTTACTACTTAAATTATGATTTCTTAATTCTTGAATTATAATAGAAAAATTATTTGTGTATATGCGTACAAAATTCTAATCAAAATAGTAATCGAAAACTATTATGAAACACTAACTCTAAAAAAACTCCATAATCAAACACACACAAAAAAACATACTTTATTTTTAGATAATAACTTATTTGATCGACGAAAATTCAATCTTGCTCTCTTTCAAAACAGAAAAAAACTCAAAGCTACAATTTTTTCTAAAAATAATTCTTTTTTAGTTGCTACTATTTCACCACCTTAAATTGTAATTTCTTACTCCAGAATTATAATAGAAAACTTGTTTGTGAATGTGATTCTCATCAAAATCCTAATCTAGTTTACAACTTCACAGAGAAAAAAGACAAGTATAAAAGGGAGGATGCATCAGCTTGGCCAAAATATAGAAGAAATTGTAATGTGGCCTTTTGTTTGTTTTCTTTGATTCACACTTGGTCATACAAAATTTCTACCAACTTGGAAGATTATTTGTTGGCTTTGTCAAACAAAATTGCTACCAACTATTTTGTTAGAAATTTCGCATGCAAATGTTGAAAATTGCATCTTCCATTTTCACCATGGATGACATCAACAAACCCATTTTCATCTTCATAAATATGGATATTCTTTCTTATTCATGAACACACCAATTGAGAAGAATATACCATTTTGTGAAGAACAACAACATTTGAGAAGATTTAGTTGTGTATGTTTTCTTCTTTGTAGAGAGTATTTGTGAGAGAGTTGTATTGGGAAAACTTCGAGTGAACCTCTTCTTTGGAGTGATATTTGTGAGGTTATTCTCTTAGGTATTTGGGATATTAGAGTATTTAATTACTCTAATTTTGTGCTTTCTTTTGTACTTTTGTACTCTCTTTTGTTTCGTTGGTATTAGTAAAGTTGCTCCTCCTTTTGGTTGTGGACGTTGGTCAAGTTGACCGAACCACGTTAAATTTGTGCCTCCTTTATTTTCTCAACTTATCGTTATTATCTTCTTTGTTATCATCTTTAATTGATTACTTTATTTAGTTCCGCACTATCGGGGATTCTCGATCTTAATAGAAATTTCTCGTAAAATTTTCTAAGAAGCTAGTGTAATTTTACTTTCAAAACTTTGATCCCTGCAAGCCTCTTTTATCTACTCTTACTGTGTAAATAGAAAGCTACTTACATAGCTAGCGCCCACCTTGACAGTGAAAGATTCAGTCCTTGCTTCTTTAACTTTAATACTATTGAAAGTGTCAACAACTCGTGCAACCTAGCGTGGACATCTCCGTCTTCATATAGATTGAAGAATGTGTAAATCTGATTTTATTTATAGAGCCAATGCATTTATTAAGTCTCACATGTACAGTTGCTGTAAAAAGAGACATTTTTCCTTCCCTCACTTGCACAACATTGCTACAGAACTCCTTCGATGTCCAATTACCTTCGTCATCATCTCCAAATTCTCCCTTAAGAACACCTATTTCCACTATAGCTGAGGCTTCTGGCCCAGAGTCAACAATTGCTCAAGTGTTATCATCAACTAGAGCCATTTCAATAGAATTACCTCCATCTCTAATTTTTACTTCAGTAAGTACCGAAACAGATACTTTTGTCAAGGAACTTTAATTTCAAGCTTCTTGGTTTAGGAGCTTGAATATCCTTTTCAGGTTTACTGGAGAACATGTCTCAGATACGAGATTGACAATATAATTGATTGCGACGCTACTCTGCCAATTCAAGTTCGCGTTTTACCTAAACCAATAAAGTAAATTTAGAAGAAGTCTTTGCAATAAGGACAACAAAGTCATAACAACTAAATCCCCAAGATTTAAGCACAATAAACTTTCAGGAGGAATTAGCTGCATGTTTTAGGTGGCCTTTGTTTTTGAAAATTGAAAACTTGAGTTTCTAAAACAAAAATGACACCTTATTAATTCGGAATTTCAGCTATAAATTAAGTCATGATGTTTCACCCCGTCCGGATATTATCTCTCCATCTGGATATTTGCGGTCACCCTGTTATAAAAGGACGAACTTTATTTTATATTAATTATTTTTTCATATCTAATCTCTGTGCTGCTCCTTGTTTGTACACTATCTTGTTTTGTTTAACTTTTTCTAGTTGTCTTTATTGTTATTTCTTTCACCACTTGTTGTATAATCTTTTATTTATTGTTTCTTTATTACTTTATTTCCTTATTTCATGATCATTTTGCTTATTATTTATTTATTTGATATTGTTAATTTTCGTTTGGTATTTGCTTGTTTGGTGTTTGCTAATTTCACTCTAATTTATTGCAATTGTCATATGAAATTATCCGCTTTGAATATTTTGAATCTTGCAATTGTCATTTTTGACTAATAAAATAAATAAATTTGGGCGAGGACAAATTCTTTTTAAATATTTCAAAACTTTATCTGAGCCTGCTTTTTAACAAAAAAAAAAAACATTTTTAAAGACATATGTGCATATATATCTTTTCGATTTATTTTGATAATTATTTATTTATTACTAACATTTATTCCAAGTGTTTATACAGATTTTTGAAAATACTTGTCTGGAGTGATATTTAAAGAAGATTTTAAATTTTGATGTTGTATTTCTATATTTTTATACTTGTACAAAAATATTAATTATAGTAAAAACTTTACTTTTTGGGTTTTGGTTGGGGATATATTTACTTATGCAATTTTTTAACACACGTTTAGGCCAATTTAGGTTGTTAATAATTATATTAAATTAGTTTAAATATCTAATCAAATAATTAACAATTTTTATACTAAAAACATTACATAATCTTTTTTTAAAAAATAAATTTTCCTTTATTCAATCTTTATTTTTCTTTTCATATACATTCTTACTTTTATTTACATATTTTCATATACTTTTATACATAATTTTACTATAATATAGGCAATTTGTACATCTTTTCTATAAAAATTATTTACATCATTTTAATACACATTTTATATTTGTATATATATACACATAAATTTTTTCTTATCTCTTAATAAACCTAAGTCTAGCCAGAAATCACATTTGTGGATTCTGAAGGGTGTCTAATCTCTTCCCTTCGGAATAATTTGAACCCTTACCTAGAATTTAAATTGGTTCGTAGATTAAATAAAGTTATACTTGTTAATAAATAAATAGGTTTCCTATTTTTCCTTAAAAATTAAGTGGCGACTCTGTATACATTAATTCTTTTAGAGTCCATAATATCGTGCTCGTTTTGACCTTAGGTAAAAATAGGGTATGACAGGAATGTTTCCAACTCAGGCCAAAAATATCTGCTAATATTGTCATATCAGGTAATAAAAATTCAGTTATAAAAAAAAGACAACTATTTTTAATAAGATAACCAACTAATATGATGAGGGGGGTACGTAACTCTTTAATAATTTAATGGTGAGATAAAAACACTCTTTATTTAAAGAAATGTTAAGTTGAAAAAAATTATTAATGTCTTTTTGATTATTTAATATAAAATTTATTTAGTAACACAACGAAAAAAGTTAAAATACACTTATTTATAAAGAAATGGAGTATCAATTAAATATTTTAGAGAATACATGATGTGCTAAATCATCAAAACACACTTATTTATAAACGAATGCCATACCAATTAAATATGGCTAAATATTTTAGATGATACATGAAGTGCTAAATCATCAAAAATTAGTAAAATACAATTTTTAATATTGTCTTGGGCGAACATAGCACGGGCCAAATGCTACTTGACTACAATAAGAGTCGCAAATTTGTTCATTCATAAAAGCAGCAACAAATATGAGATAAGAGCAACAAAAGGAAAGAGCGAACAGTGGAAGTTTTTGCCTAAACAAAATCTTGCTTTATCACTTTCAGGTAATAGAATCGTAGGTATAGAAATGAACATCAAAATTAAAATTATTCATATTTTATACTCATATATACTATTAATTGTAGGGTTAAAATTAAAAAAAATAATTAATTCTAGTATCATTTAATAAGTAATCAACTAAAATGACACACTAGTACGAAGCGGAAGGAGTATATCATAATAATCAATGATCCAATGTCTTCACCACCAACAGATTTGCTTTCTTCGTATGCAGAAAATTTGGGTATCGCCACTAATGAGGACAGCTTCTCTATTTGTGTTTTTTCTTTTTTGATCAAGATTCCTTTATATAAGATTTGAGGTTGCTATTCACTGCGTTCATATTGATATTTTGAGCTTTGAAGAAAAAAAAAAATGAGAGATAAAGATTGTTCCATTAAATGTGTCAACTTATAAGCGACTAACTTTCATTCCTGAAAACTAATACGCAAAGCCACAAGCAATAATGTTTAATTTCAATAATATGCAGGGGGTTTATAATCTTTATAAAATCTGTTGGTGAAAATTATAATAAATTGCAATAATATTACAACTGATTACAACTAAAAATTACAAAATGAATAAAGAAAAAATATGTTTTCTTCTTCTATGGCTGAGGCACGGATATCTCGCTCTCCTTAAGGAGATTCAAGCCCACTGCAGCAATTGTTTCACTCGTCCAGCAGTAGTACTTTTTGACTTTTAAAGATTCAAGCCCACTGCAGTAATTGTTTCACTGGTCCAGCAGTAGTACTTTTTGACTTGTCCTTACAGGATACAATAACCTACTCACAATAATTCAACAACTCTAACAAGAATTCAATTTAAAGCTCCACAAAAATAACGTCTCCCTTCAACTATTAAACTCTCTTTAATAACTGAATTTGTTAAACTCACAATTTTTCTTAATCCGTCTTATATATGTCAGAACCGTCTCTTTATATAAGAAAAGGCTTCTTTACAAAATGAAAGAAATTGTACACTAGACAAAAACTAGTGGTGTCTTTTAAAAGCATTAGAGATGTTTCCACTTCAAAATGTTGAAGTAATGGCACTCCACTTCAAAATGTTGGAGTTATGGCTTCTAAAGCCTTTAGGATATTATTTAATAAAAAAATATTAAAAAATGTAAATAGCAACTTCAATTCCCCACTCATTTTTTTAATATTATTAATATTATTAAGAGAGTCCAACAGTAGAAGGAAGACTATCATGCATAATGAAGGTGTGCTCTACATTGAACCTTCACTTAGTAAAACAGTAATTTTTACTTCAGAGTCGTAGTGGTATCAGACTTGAACTATGACTGGTTAAGAGAAATAAAAGGTTACTGCTTACACATAATAGTCAAGGTGTTGACATGAGCTTTATAGCCGGCATATTATGACCTTATGTTATCCCAGTTTTAATGAGTGTCTTTTGAGAGTGAGCCTAATTCTCATAGGAAGAGGCCTACCCCACAACTCACATAGGTGAAATCCGTCGAGAGTGTTCTGGTAATTTACCACCCCACTCATACGAGCTACAAATATTCATTAAGAGTTTAATAAACTCAATCTCACAATCATTACAGGCAAATGCACTCACATCATTGGGAGGGATAAAAAATAGTGCATTTCTCACAACAAGTCATAATGTGATTCGTTTTTTCTATTGAACCTAGTTATAAGATCTCTAGTCCCTAGGTTGGGTTTCCTCACATATGACTCAAGATTCAATAGGCTTTAACCCAATCTCCCTCGATGTACTCCAGATCTTTTCTCTCGTTAAGGCCTTAGTCAACGGATCTGTAAGATTATCACAAGATTTGACATAATCAATATTAATGGTACCATTTGTCAAATATAATCTCACATTACTGTGTCTTCTCCGTATAGGTCTGGATTTACCGTTGTAATAACGATTTTGAACTCTACCATTTGCAATGGTGCTATCACAATGAATTAATATATAAGGAATTGATTTTTCAAAATAAGGTATTTGAAATAATAAATATCTCAACCAATTCGCTTCCTCACTAGCTGAAGCTAAAGCAATTAGTTCAGCCTTCATGATGGAGTTAGCAATAATTGTTTGTTTTTTAGAATTCCAACAAATAGCACCACTACTCAAAGTAAAAACATAGCCAGTAGTGGATAAGGAATTACCTGATAAAGTATTCCAGTCAGCATCATAAAAGCCTTCAAGTACAACAGGATATTTTGTATAGAAAAAACCATAATTTTTCGTTTCAATTAAATATCTCATAACTCTGGTTATAGCATGCCAATGTTCATTACCTGACTTGCTAGTAAACCTGCTAAGTACTCCTACTGCATATGCAATATCAGACCTAGTGCAATCAGTCACATATCTCAAACTTTCAATTATGCTAGCATATTCCTTTTGATTTATTACATCAGTTTCACTTTCAACAGAAAACAGGTGAACACCAGAATCAAATAGAGTTACAACATTCTTGCAATCAAGGAAATTATATTTTTTCAATATTTTCTCAACATACTTTGACTTGTCAAGAAAAATTCCATTACATGTTCTAGTAATTTTTATTCCTAGAATAAAATTTGCCTCACCAAGATCTTTCATTTCAAAATTGCTTCTAAGAATATTTTTAGTTTGATCAATAATATTTATGTTAGAGTCAAAGATCAATAAATCATCAACATATAGGCAAATAATAACATGCGAATTATTTCAAGACTTATGATATATGCACTTATCACACTCATTTGTTTTAAACCCATTATTATTCATGCAGTAATCAAACTTTTCATGCCATTGCTTTGGTGCCTGTTTCAAGCCACATAGGGATTTATTAAGTTTACACACTTTGCTTTCTTGGCCAGCCTCAACGAAACACTCAGGTTGTTCCATGTAAATCTCCTCATTTAGGTCTCCGTTTTAAAAAGCAATTTTTACATCCATTTGATGAATTTGTAAATAAAAAATTTCTGAAATAACAACTAAAAGTCTAATGGATGTAATTCTAGTTACCGGTGAAAAAGTATCAAAAAATTCTAGGCCTTCTAGTTGTTTAAAACCTTTATCCATAAGCCTAACTTTACATTTATCAATAGATCCATCCGATTTTAATTTTTTACCTAAGACCCATTTACATCCAATTGTTTTACAACCCGGTGGAGCTTATCCATGCGGTTATGCACTCTTTGAATAGGAATCCGTTTTCAAATCAACTAGCTTCCAAGTTTTGTTGGAAATTAGCGATTTCATTTCATCATTTACAACCTCTTTCCAGAAAATAGCTTCTTGTGAAGACAAAGCGTCTTTTAAAGTGAGTGGGTCATCTCCAACGTTAAAAACGTAATAATCAGGACCAAAGTCTTTTTCTACTCTAGCTCGTTTACTTCTTCTTAACTCTAAATCATCATTTTCTTTATTTTTTAAAATAGAAGTAGAAAAACTAAATAGTGACAAAATATTTTCATTAGTCCTTTGACCACCACTATTTTTAGAATCAAAAGGGAATTTATCTTCATGAAAAATAGCATCACCTGATTCTATTATCATACTATTTTCAAGATTAAAAAATCTATAGGCCGTACTATTTGAAGCATAACCAAGAAAAGTACAAGTAGTAACTTTTTTACCCAACTTAGAGATTTTAGGATCCATTAACCTCACATAGGCTAAGCAACCCCAAACTCTTGATATCCCAAATTTGGCTTATGATCTTTTCACAATTCAAAAGGTGTTAATTTGGTCTTTTTATTAGGCACACGATTCAACACATAACAAGCAGTCAAAAGAGCTTCACCCCAAAAACTTAAAGGTGCCCAAGACTCAATTAACATGGCATTAGTCAATTCAACCAAAGTTCTATTCTTCCTTTCCGCTATACCGTTAGATGCAGAAGAATAAGGAGGAGTAGTTTCATGAATTATACCCAATGATCTTGCAAAAGAATTGAACTCAAGTGACTCATATTCACGGCCTCTATCACTTCTTATTCTTTTTATTTTTCTATTGAACTGATTTTCAACTTCATGGAGAAATTTTTTAAAATTCTCAAATGCATCACTTTTATTTTTCATTAAGTAAACATATGTAAACTTAGAAAAATCATCAATGAAAGTGATAAAATATCTATTTCCTCCACGAGTTAAAATTCTACCAAGTTCAAAAATATCACTATGAACTAATTCTAATAAATCAGTTTTTCTTTCAACTCGAAAATGAGGTTCTTTTGTGATTTTAGCCTTACTACAAGCTTCACATTTTTCAAAATTCTTTTTGATAATTGGAATTAATCCTAAACTACTCATGATTCCCACATAACGTTCATTTATATGACACAAACGAGCATGTCAAAAATTAGTAGAAGAAAGCATGTAAACAGAAGTAGATGTTTTATTCATCTCAACATTCATCTGTGATGCATTCCCTTTCCCCATAAAAATATTATTTTTCAAGATTACATACTGATCAGATTCAATAATTTGTTTGAAACCTGCCTTATTAAAAAGAAAACTTGACATCAAATTTTTTCTCATGGAAAGAGTATAAAGTACATCTTTTAAGATTAATACCCTTTCGGAAGTAAATCTCAACTCGACATTCCCCATTTCAAGTACTTGGCTTATGTGTGAATCTCCAAGCATGATGGTTTTGGGCTCCTCAAAATTTTTATAATTTTTAAACCAGTCTTTGTCCTAGCAAACATGATGGTTTTTGGAGTCAGCCCACCATCCATCAACATTCACCATTATGTTTGTGTCTGCTGTTATCACTGCCACAAAAGGTTCTTCGATAACGTTTGCCTGAGGTGTAGGCCCACGTTTCTGGTATCTGCAAAATCGAGCAATATGCCACTCTTGCCACAGACAAAGCACAATCCTTTTTCTTGTACATGTTGATTTTTTGCTTGGTTATTTTCCCCATTATTATTACTGGGATGTCTACCATTATTATTCTTGAATTTTTTCTTCTTAGGCTTCAAAATAGTATTTTTGTTAGGTTCATGAGTAGCATTACTTGAAGTTAAATTTTCCTTCGATGTGATGTTGTTCTCTTCTGTTTGCATAAGTGCATCTTGGCCCCTTGCTTCTTCTTCCATGCGGATTCTCATTATCAAAGTTTCAAGAGAAGTTTCCTTATGCTTGTGACGCATAGTTTTTTGAAATTCTTTCCTCGAAGGTGGAAGTTTATCAATTATGCCACAAACAATAAGGTTATCTTCAATTTTTATTTCCTCGAACCTGAGCTTGTCAACAATCATTATAAAATCTTGTGCTTGGTTTGTCACTGATTTATTGTCCACCATTTGAAATGGAAAAATCTGCTAGCCGCATATTTTTTCGCTCCCACCTCCACAGTGTCATACTTACTCTGCAAAGCTTTCCAAATTTTCTTTACACTAGAGTAAGTTCTATCATAATAATCATAAAAATTATCAGATAGACAATTAAATAAAAAGTAACAACACTTACAGGAGTCATTATTGTATTTTTCCACTTTCTCTTGATGAGAAATGTATTCTTCATCGCTCATGGAAGAGTCATCTACTTTGTTCGGGTTTTTCTCAGTTAACACATAAGAAACATGGAGAAGACTTAAGTAGAAAAACACTTTACCCTTCTACCTCTTGAAGTGAGCACCGTTCAACCGAAATGGCTTGTTCAGATCTCCCGACTTGACATCCGCGGAACTTTTAGTTGTTACCATTGAAATCTCCTTAAAATTATTGGTGAAAATTACAATAAATTGTAATAATATTACAATTGATTACAACTGAAATTTACAAAATGAATAAAGAAAAAATATATTTTCTTTTTCTATGGCTGAGGTGCGGATATCTCGCTCTCTTTAAGGAGATTCAAGCCCACTGCAACAATTGTTTCACCGATCCAGCAGTAATACTCTTTGACTTGTCCCCTCCAGGATACAACAGTCTACTCACAATAACTCAACACCTCTAGACAAAAGTTGAGTTCAAAGCTCCACAAAAATAACGCCTCCCTTCAACTATTAAACTCTCTTTAATAACTGAATTTGTTGACTCACAATTTTTCTTCGTCCGTCTTATGCCATGCAGAACCTTCTCTTTATATAAGAGAAGGCATCTTTACAAAATGAAAGAAATTGTACACTAGACAAAAACGAGTGCTGTCTTTTAAAACCATTAGAGATGTTTCCACTTCAAAATGTTGAAGTAATGGCACTCCACTTCAAAATGTTGGAGTTATGGCTTCTAAAGCCTTTAGGATATTATTTAATAAAAAAAAAATATATTAAAAAATGCAAATAGCAACTTCAAAACCTTATAAAAAAGATGTAATCTCTTATTTTCCCCCTCACGCTCTTCAACTTTTTCTTGATTAATAGAATATTTTATTGAAATTTCACCACGAATGCGGTGCCAGGGGTGGATCACAATTGTACAGGGAGGTGTGGAAGCTTCCGGCTCACAACTTGGAGTTGAAGACTTCTTCATATGCGGAAGATTTGCGAATCACCATGAAAGAGCAGAATGATCTTCGCTATTTGTTTTCTCTCTTTCTTTGGTCAAGAGTCAAGACTTCTTTATATAGGCGTGAACTAAGGCTTGTAGCTATTTTGCTCTCTACTTAATTCCAGTGGGACTTCGACTTGAAGAGCATAAATTAGGCTTATCGTATCAACTTAACAGGTTGATTCAAATAGAATTAGACTTCATTTAAATTATATAACTTTAATTCAATATTAATCCAACTTTATTAATCAATAATTTGACTCAATCAACATGATATGAATTTAAGATTCAATTTAAAATTTAATAAAAATTTATCTGATTAAATTTTCTTGTTTACAAATGTGTCTAGCAGTATTTTGTTAATAATAATAACAATGAAGTTCTTCAATAAGGACGAGTAGGAGCACGGGAAAGGAAAGGTAAGTTTTACCTTCAAATCCTAGTGAGATAATTAATATATATATATTCGTCAAAGTATACGTTTGAATAGAATTCTTATGAACTTTATACTATATAATAAGTGACAACCGTAATTTTTCTATATTACCTCTAATTAATTATTATAAGTCATTTATATATTAAAAAATTTAATAAAAATTTTAAAATAAACATTTATGACATGACTGTTTCAGTTGTTTCAACCGTGATTTTACTATATCACTCATAATTAATTATTATAAGTCATTTATGTATTAAAAAATTAGAAAAATTTAATAAAAAATAGACATTTATGACATGACTGCTTCAGTTGTTTCAACCGTAATGTTATTATATCACTCATAATTAATTATTATAAGTTATTTAAATATTAAAATAATAATATTTAATAAAAAAATTAAATAGACACAAAATAATAAATTATTTTTTGATGCTTTTATAAGTCATTTAAGTATTAAAAAATTACTAATATTTAATTAAAAATATAAAATAGGCATAAAATGATAAATTATTTTTTTATGTTTTAAATTAACTTTTGACATTTTATATGAGACCACTTTAAAAAACTTCACAAGTTTTTGTTATAATAATTTTACTTTGCCATTCCTAATTAGTAGAATAGAAGAAAAAAATATTATAAATCACAATAATTAAAAACTTAAATTATATAAAAAAATATAATTGATTATCAATGCCACAAAATTTTGAACAACATAAAATATTAATATACAAATTTCATCAATTTAAATATAATAATATATGCCTAACTTAGAATTTATCAACCAAACAAATGAAGGTTTTAATTAAATTATAGAATTATAAATAGCCTAAAAATTTTAAGGATCAACATTGAGCCGAGTATATTACGACGTAAGCCCACCAGTGACTAAATACGTGAGATGATGAAAGGTAAAAATTTAATCAGGAACGAGATTGAGACAACTGTGAATTTTGATGATGTCGTGTTGTGTGGTAAGAGAATAAATTTGACATGTTGAGTCCCACAATAATTTATTTTGAATGGCATGACCTCTTTAAATAATCTTGAACAATTTTAATTATTTTATAAGATTTTTAGATTAAGTTACGTCGTAGGTAAGATAAAAAAAAATAGTTCATTCAAATAAAAAAAATATGAAAACCAAATTATAATTTTCTTATTAAATTAGTCGAACTTACTTGCAATGAAAGAAAAAACATACAAATTTTGTTTTGTTTGGAAATTTATTAGTTTGACATTAGAACAAAGATAGAAGTTATTAAGTTAGAACGGAACAAAAAAAAAAAGGAAAGTTAAAAACTTGAGTGCCAAGCACCAAAAGCAACTACACCTGGCCTAACGGCTAACGTCTATATATATTACCCTCATTGCTCTGAGTTTTCTCACAAATTTATACTTCTCTTTGCATTAATTTTTCTGCACTCAATAAAAAATTCTACCATGTCGTCGGCTGTCTCTATTCAATTTCACCCTGTTGAAGCAGAACTAATAAATCTTCTCAAAAGGTTCTTGAAGGGCGAACATTTAAGATGTCCCATTAAATTCGTAGAAATCTATGGAGACCAAACCCCATGGCAGTTTTATGGATCGGAAGATAAATCAGGTTACTTCATCACTCCGTTGAAGAAGCGGAAGAAATCAGATCAGAAGCATGCTCGAACTTGCGGGAACGGGACTTGGAGAGGCCAAACTAGTGCTGTTCCCATCAAGAATCGTAAGGGCGGATCGGTCGTGGGGTATCGAAGAAATTATATATACACTAGTAAAGGAAATAAAACTAGTGGCAGTGCTACTACTAATTGGCTGATGAGAGAGTACTTCGTGGGGGATGATTTCTTCAAGGTAAACAACATTCCCAAGCAAGATTATGCACTATGCAGAATCAAGAAGCATGTAAGAGTGAAAATGGATGATGACGATGATGCGGTCAATATGGAGGAACAGGATGCTTTGGAAACAATCCGAGGCATGTTGCTTCAACCTGATTCTACCTGCTGCACTACACAAGAAGTTACAGAGGAGACTGATCAATGGGAATCCATCATCAATGAGGTATGTGATGAAAAGATTGATGGGGTTGAGAACGCAGTGATGAATTGGGCTGATGATCTTTTTATAGATATCACTGATTTAGGTGATATAATTTGTTGTCCTTCAGAATCTATTTTGGAGATTTAATTTTGTGTTCTTCACAATGTTTTGGTGATAAACTTACTTGCAACAAGACTTCCCTTGTATTTATATTGAACATCATTAGCAATTTTGACATTAGCAGCACCACAACTTATATATGTGTATCCCGGAATCCCTCTAATTGTAAGTAAATAATTTGGATGTGAATTTTCTTTTTTAGCTCAATTCTCATGATGGATGATTATGATCCTGTCGTGTACTTTGCACATAAACAGATGGATACATAGATTCGTATAAATGAATCACTCTTCAGTTCTAACTTATGCAATTTGTATAGATTTATTGTCTTCTGTCACCTAGAATCCCCAGACTAAAATAGCTTGGAATACTGAACTATTTATCATCTAAAGAGGGACTAAATGCCCTCAGAAGAAAGCAACAATTACTGACAAACGTTAAAACCTTTGCTGTAAAAGAGCCTAGCATTTTGTTGATACTTGACAACAATAAGCGTAGTAAAATTAGACACAGTAATAGACTAACGCTAGAGCATGCAAGTGCGATTTTTTCTTTTAGAAAACCTTCTTTTCTATTCTTCCTCTTCAATGCTTATCTGGAATCTGTTATCTTCACTGTCAGATGTTTTTTCAGTTTGATTGAGAGGAATAGTTTTCTGATGGCCTAAGCAGGGGTTTGTTTCACCCTGGACAAGTGATAGGGCTTCTTCCAGACTCAGTTCATTTAACCTGGCCGATGCTCTTACTTGTTACCGCCACTATTTTAATTTATCTAAGATATCACACAACATGTTTATGATCACAAGATTAAAGGTTATACATACATTTAAAATTTAAAACCAGATTACATATTCAAGAACATAATCGTAAGCCTAATTACATATTCAAGAACCAGAGACACACAAAGCCAAGACAAAGAAAAACACAATCAACAAACCAAATTAGAGCTCAACACAATTCAAACTTGTTAATTTACATCTCAGCTTTGGTAGCCTTAATATCCTCACCACCAGCCTTATTCTGTTTCTTCTTCTCTTCAGCCAACTTTGGCACAATAATCTTCAACATAGTATAACCCAACCAAGCCAAATTCCGTTGTAGAACTCCTAAGGGAATGGGAGGATGCTCGAAGGAAGGAATATTTTAGCAAGCATAGCCAAAGAAAAACAGAGGTGTCAACAAGCATCAAAGATTCTAGTGAATGAATTACACAGGCTTGCTAAAGAATCACAAACATTGGGAAATATGCCCATCATTGTCACAGTCATCTTTGTTACTATTCGACAAGGAAGAAATAACGTTATCATTATAAGCTACATGTACATTAAATCCATTTATATACGTAAGACAAATGTAGTAGTACTCACATTCTGAAGCCTTCTAGGATCTAGCTAGAGTCAGAAAATCTTTCACATGTTTACTCTTTCCTTGCTCAAACATCAGTGGAGAGCTCCATCTTTGCCAATCTTTTCCAGCCTCCATACCTCGTCTGAAATAGATGGGGGTGGTGCTTCTTGTACACTGCAAATAAAGCAATAAGTTGGATAATGTTCTCTACTAAACAACAACAACAACATACCCCCTTCAAAATTGCATTGATCAATCGAAAAATCCTGGACTGAAGGACTATATATTGGTGAGTTAGAGAACTCTAGGTTATTAATACTGGCGGAACCAGGATCGTTCAGACATTGCATTTGCACCTCTGGCTGGAACGACGGATGAAACATTGCGCTGGAAAGAGGTATAACAGTGTCCATAACTTGTTTTAAAATTCTCAATGCCGTAACTGGTGCTAGGAACCTCTTGGCTTGGAAAATTCGAAGGATTAAACTGGTTGAGAAAGATATTGCACACATGTACCACATGATCCCAATGTTCACATGCAGAAACCAACAGCCTCTGAGCATTAACCTGTCAATCTCAATCACAAATAGGACGAAAACAGCAACAAATATGTGATAAGAGCAACAAAAGGAAAGAGCGAACAACCGAAGTTTATGTCTAAACAAAATCGTGCTTTATCACTTTCAGACGATAGATTCATAGGTAGATACTGCAACCCCAGAATAAGCCCCTGCACCTCTCCAACAATGTTAAGAACCACCCCTTCCTTTTCTTGTAAGTCAATATAATAGTATATACGTTCATTAATTATGCATCTTCGAGCATGGGTGATTGTCTCCTCCAACATCTTTGGCTTTTTAGATTAAGTACCCGAAAATCAACAAATATATATTTTACTAGCTTTAGGTTGTAAAAGGTGAAACACGTACTGTACAATGAAAATTCGGCTTCACACTATTTATCTTAATGCTAAGCTCCAATAAAAGGCTAAAACTGATAGCATCAATCCATGAGCTTATAGTAGGCTATGTATACAATCAGTGAGTTAGTAAGTTTTCAGGGTTAACCTTTAAAGGTACATGCTGTTCAAATAAACACGTTTATACCGGTAGCGAGCACTGTGCAGGAGAAACTTAAAAAGAAAAAAGGCAAAGAAAATTATACATTTGAGTCGCTCACGGTCTTTTAGGAGCAAAATCAGAAAGTCCACTACAGTGTCAATATTTTCATCAAGAAAGCGATACTCACTGCTTGTACCGATGTTTTTTAACTGCTTTACTCCATCAGATAGACATGGTGGATCATGCTTCTCATAACTGCAAGATCACAATATGCCATCCTTTGAGATTGACCTTAGAATCTTAGCGAACTTTACTCTCATTAGTTTAACCATGATACCATGTTTGGCCAAGTTAGATCAATTAAGTCTAATATTTGTATCGTATCTAGTCTACAGCTTCACAGAGAAAGGACAAGTATAAAATGGAGGATGCACGATTATCTTGGCCAAAATATCGAAGAAATTTCTCGTAAAAATTCCTTAGAAGCTAGTGTAATTTTACTTTTGAAACTTTGATCCCTGCAAACCTCTTTTATCTGTTCTTACTGTGTAAATAGAAAGCTACTTACATAGCTGGCGCCCATCCTTGACATTGAAAGATTCAGTCCTCCCTTCTTTAACTTGAATACGATTGAAAGTGTAAACAACTCGTGCAACCTAGCGCGGACATCCCCGTCTTCATATAGATTGAAGAATGTGTAAATCTGATTTTATCTATAGAACCAATGCCTTTATTAAGTCTCACATGTACAGTTTCTGCAAGAAGAGACATTTTTCCTTCCCTCTGTTGCACAACATTGCTACAGAACTCCTCAGATGTCCAATTACCTCCATCATCATATCAAAATTCTCCCTTAAGAACACCTATTTCCACTATAGCTGAGGCTTCTGGCCCAGACTCAACAATTGCTTCAGTGTTATCATCAACTAGAGTCACTTCAATCAAATTACCTCCAACTCTAATTTCCACTCCAGTAAGTACAGGACAGATACTTTTGTCAATGAATATTTTTTTCAGGTTTTCTGGAGAAGGACGTGTCTCAGGATACGAGATTGACTATACAATTCATTGTGACACTATCACTGGCTAAATGGAAAATAGGAATTCAGAAAACCCCAGAGAATGGTTCTTACCCTTCCTTGGAAAACAAAAACTTCTTCTCTGCCAATTCAAGTTCGCGTTTTACCTGAACCAAGAAAGTAAATTTAGATGAAGTCTTTGCAATATGAACAACAAAGTCGCAACCAAGGATGTGGCCTAATTGTTCAGTGAAGTTGAGATGAGCATCGTGAGGTTTAGGTTCAATTCTCAGCAAAGACAAACACCAGATATTTTCTTTCCATCTGTTTTAGCCTTACTGAACAGAGTTAGCTGATACGTATTGCTGGTGTGAGGTGGCAGAGAGACAAACATTAGGTGTTTTCTTTATATCTATTTTAGTTTTGGTGAACAGAGTTATTTAATACCGTAAGGTGACAGTATCCGTGTATTTAGTCAGGTGTGTGCAAATTAACCCGATCACCAGAGTTATAAAAAAAAAATACGAACAACAAAGCCATAAAACTAAATCCCCAAGATTTAAGCAGAATAAACTTTTTGGAGGAATTAGCTTTATGTTTTAGGTAGCCTTTGTTTTTTAAAATTGAAAGCCTGAGTTTCCAAAACAAAAATGACACCTTTATAATTCGGAATTTCAGCTGTAAATTAAGTCATGATGGTTCACACGACAGATTAGCAGACTAACATCCGACGAATATTTCACGGGTAAATTTCAATTTATAGTCACTTAACTATGTATTTATTACCTAAAAATTATTTTCTTTCATTTATTTCATTCATCGTCACTTAACTTTGTATCTATTACACAAAAATTACTTTTCTTTCATTCATTTCATCCATGATCATTAAACTTTACTCCGACCATCATAAAAGTCACTATAATCGAATTTTATAATAATTCCATCAGAAAAATAATGTGACAACCTTAATTAGTTCTTAATTTTAAGTGAATATATAATGTATTACTCATATCTTGACTTTTTTTATATGTGCACAACCCAATTTTTCTATGAATTATTTAATAAAAGAATATCAATTTCTTAATAGATTAGATTACCTAATGAATATTATTTAAAAAAATTTGATTGATATTCTTATGAAATATTTCATAATATTGCATTCATCTGTCAAAAAGGTGCATCGAAAAAGACTGATAAACAAGATAAATTCTTCAAAACACATAAAATAGAAATACGTACATGTATGATATTATTTTTTTAAAAAAATTATTTTAATTCTTTGAAGATAAATCAACATGCTAAAGATAGTTTTAAAATAAAATATTTTTAATTGTATCATTGAATAAGTATTGTCAAAATTTATACAAATAATGTTATATTAACGTACAATTTTGTTAATAAAAGTTATAAATTATAAGTATTTTAATAGATAAAGAAAATATAGGATATCTAATTTTTATATTTATCAATCAAATTAATTAAACAATATGTAATTTATCAGAAATTGAATATTATAATAAAAACTTTTAAGAGAATTAATCAATTAGTCAAACAATTAAAAATACAAAGACAAACTTAATAAATAGACTAATTTATCATATTATTATGATATACCGAATGCAAAGACTCAGTGGCAAGAAAAAGAATTTATGAAAAAAATAATTTTATCAACTACATGTCACAATTTTAGAGGGAGAAAAATAATTTTATCAACTACATGCCATAATATTAGTGGAAAAAATAATTTACATACACATATCTCAACTTTAGAGGATGTTAAGAATATTATAAGTATAATTTTATTTTATAAAAAGATCAACCAATTTTTTTTTTATGAAAATAGTCTTCATTAGGTAATGTAATCTATTAAGACATTGATATTCTTTTATTAAATAATTCATAAGAAAAATTAGGTTGTATATATAAAAAGGGTCAAGATATGAGTAATATATTATATATTTACTTAAATTAAAATTAAGAACTAATTAAGGTTGCCACATCATTTTTTCGATGAAATTATTGTAAAATCCGGTCATAGTGACTTTTGTGATGGTCGGAGTAAAGTTAAATGACCATGGATGAAATGAATGAAAGAACAATAATTTTTGGGTAATAGATACAAAGTTAAATGACCATGAATGAAAAGAGTAAAAGAAAAATGACTTTTGGGTAATAGATATAAAGTCAAGTGATCATGAATGAAATTTACTCAATATTTCACCTGTGGATCAGATTTGTTGATTTCCCCAATTTTAATGTTGCTAATGATACTAGTCAATTTTTTTTTATCTCGACTAAACTACCTGGAAAAATTGAAATACTAGCCGATCAAAATTCATTTACATTTGAATTTGAGTCTGAGTCTAATTATTCATATTCACAGACAAAACAAGCGTATGAATCAATATTTCCAAACGTTGGCTATAGAACGCGATTAAATGTTTTGATAACCATCACCTCCAACATTGTTTCCATGCTAAGTACAAGTAAAGAATAGAGACTTACAAGAATAAAGAAATACGTATAAAAATAGAAACTTCTTAAAGCAAAAGAAATTGTCATACCAAGAAAAAGAAACATCAGATTGAAGCAACTGTACATAAAATGGAGATGATGTTATTAAATAGTTATCACATAAAAAAGGTGACATTTGTTTTGGATATATAAGAAAAAATGATAGACACATAAAAATTATAACAAAGGAAGTAAATGCCAGTATTACCCCGTTTGGTCCTGAAAATTATTTTTTTCTGCAATTGAAGTTGTGTTTGACCATGAATATAAATTAAAATTATTTTTGAAATTTTGTGAGAGAAATATGAGTAAAAAGGTGAAAAACAAATAACACTTTTTCAAATAATCTTTTGAAATTGAAGTTAAAAAATTTATGATCAAACGCAGCGTGTTTTTATTTTTTTCACAAAAGTGAAATAATTTTCAAAAGAAAAAAATTTCTATCGCCAAAACAGCTGCTATTATAGTTCCTAAAATTTTTAGGCATAGCTACTAGAGGGACATAATGGTGATTGATCACTTATGGTTGGAGATCGGAAAGTCAATTGTAGTGAAACATTAAACAGGTGTTTAGTCATAAAAACAAAAAGAAAAATTGAAGTTGGAGTTAAAGTTAAAATTGAAATTGAAGTTGTAGTTGTGTTTGGTCATATATTTTTAAAGATGTATAATTATGCATTGATTCACACGTATGATAAATTCTTTTACATGTATGATATCATATTCTAGGTTCACAAGCCTTGAATCTTATTTTTCAATTTCAACAAGATGTGACTCTCTTTCACCTTTTTGAAAAAGTTGTTGGCTCTTTTGAAAATCTTTGTCCTCCCTTTTGGGTAACGAGATTTTTCAAATCCTTATTTTCTTTTTTCTTTCTTTTATAAGTCTTGGAATATATTTTAAGACAAACAAAGAGCACACTTCTTTCTTCTTCTTTTTTGCATCAAATCACCACTTTTTGAATGGTCTTCTTCAACAACATCTGAAGAACATGAAGAACACAAACAACATTCAAAAATGATAAATTGGTTCATATGTATGATATGATTTTTTTTTGTAATCTTGGATTAAAGATCTGGAAAGCAAAAAGCAATAAATTTCCTCTACATATGTTCTTTAGTACTACTAAAATCAAAATGAATATCCTCATAACATTGTTCTATGATTGTTTCCTTTGCTTCTTATTAAAGATTGCAAAAATTAGGATATCAAAAAAATTGAAATATTTTTGAGTTGGTTATGCGAATTTTCAATATTACATTTGCTAAATATTACATTTGCTCTCTTTTTGTATAATATGTTATCATACATTAAAGCCTATGTATAATGAAATTTTGCCATTCCAGTAAACTTGTGAATGTATAATATGTTGTTATACATTCAAATCATTGTGTAATGAAACTGTATCATTCCAGTAAACATTTGAATGTACAATATTGGTTCATATGTATGATAAATTGGTTCACATGTATGACAACATAATTATAAATTGATTCACATGTATGATAAATTCTTTTACATGTATGATATCATATTCTAAGTTCACAAGCCTTGGATCCTATTTTTCAATTTCAACAAAATGTGACTTGCTTTCACCTTTTTAGAAAGGTTGTTGGCTCTTTTGAAAGTCTTTGTCCCCCCTTTTGGGTAACAAGACTTTTCAAATCCTTATTTTCTTCTTTTGTAAGTCTTGAAATATATTTTAAGACAAACAAAGACCACACTTCTTTCTTCTTCTTTTTTGGATCAAACCAGCACTTTTTGAATGATCTTCTTCAACAACATCTGAAGAACATGAAGAACACAAACAACATTCAAAAATGATAAATTGATTCACATGTATGATATGATATTATACATTTGTTAACATCTGACTTGTATTATATGAAAAAAAAAAAATTGAAAAAAATCAACTAACAAACTAAAATGGGATTGCAAAAGAAATAATTTCATAAAAATCAACCTGCAACCAAACAAGAATTCGAATAAGACCTGCATCCAAATAAGAATTTGAATAAGAACTAACAACTTTAGAACAAAAATTACAAAGATTGGACTTTTAATAAATGAAAAAAAATTATATTATCGAACTATCACACTAAAATGAATTTACAAAAGTAATTAATTTCATAAAAAACAAACATGCAACCAAAAATCGAACGAGATTGTGATTTGGTAAAGCTAGAAAAAAATTTAAAATTAGTGGAAAAAAACAGTATATAAGTCCAACAAATATTTGATAACTTACAAATTGGTAACCTCTAAGTATACGATTGCTTAAATTTGAGCATGAAAAAAAGTATTAAAAAATGTTCTTCATATGGAAAATAGAGAGAAATTGAATGGAAAAGAGAGAGAAAGTAAATGGTAAAGAATTGTTTAATGAGAGAAAAGAAGGAAGAAATTATGGAAAAGAGATATAAAGTAATGATAAAGTTACTTTTTTTTTTTGGATGTATAAGAGGATTTTGGATGTACAAGAGGAATAAGAGAGAAAATTAAAAGATAGGGAATTTTTGTAATTATTTTGGGGTTTGTGTAATTAATTTGGCAATTAGGAATTTTTTGTAATTAGGTAAATTTAGTTTGTGTATATGTGTAATTCTTGGAATTAATTAAGGAAATGGGTCCAAATGAATAGATGAATTAATCTAATTTTCCCCAAATCGATCTCACTTGAGTAATTTAACGATGCTTCAATTAATTTTCTCGAAATATACGCGTCTATATATACACGTGTATATATATATATATATATATATATATATAAATTAAATAAAAAATAGAGTGAATTTTGCAAAAAATATAATAATATAGCAAGTATTATGTTAATACGCTAACATATATTTATTTACTCATTTAAAATAATAATAATAATAATAATAATAGTGAAATGATAATCTAAAATATATTTATTTATTTATTTTTGATTAAATTTGTAAAATGAATTATTAATAAGAAAAACATAATTTTCAAACTGTTAACGTAAAAAATATATTTATTATTATTTTTTTTAATAAATGTTCAGAAATTCTAAGCATCGAGAAATTAATTTTATGAAAAGGTGAGTCAAAATTCGGTGTCATTAATTGTTATTATTATTACTACTACTATTATTATTGTTATTATTATTGTTGTTAAAATAACGGCCACTTTAATTCAATTTCCTCTTTTTGTATTTAATTTCTAACCAATTTTTGATCAATTAATATCAAGTTTAGCCATATTTTTTCTTAGTTCTTTTTTTTTTTATCTTACACAGCCTAAACTTTAAACTCAAATTTTAATCTCAGTCATTTGTCAAAATTGATTTAATGGTCGAGATTAAACCAACCTTTTCTTTTCCTTTTTAACAATAGAAACCCTAATCCCTCATTTTCTTAAAAACATCAGTCGACCCCCCCTCTCTCTACCTTCCTTCTATCTCTCTTCTTTCTTTACCACTTGGATTCACCGGAGTTGACGATCGGTGAGTCATAGCCGACCATGAAACGCCCCAGCCGAGAGAATGCCAGCGCCGGCAGCCGCGGGAAACCCGCTACCAAATTGAGCCACTAACAGTACCAGCGCCGACAACCACCATCACCAACACCCACCTCCCCTCCTCTCTGACGATCTGTTGTCTCTGGACGATGAAACCCCTCTCCTACCGCCGCTATGCCACCATGCATCCATGATCTTGCCATATTTTTCTCATCGGAGGTGATGGCCAGTGAGGTACCGATTAACAGCCTCTCAGAAAATGTCTTCACCACAAGTTTATCCTATTTATTTTACAAGCATTAAACTTATATTTGGTGTTATTGCTTTTACTTCGATGACTTCACACTGGCCAATATTGATTGATGCTTTGATTTGTAAGCAATGAATTTAGTAATGCATAATCTGGTCCTGGTTAGTCAGCCTGTGAAATTATTGGTCTTGATTAAAGGCGGTATTCTCTTTAACATTGACAAAAGTTTAAATTTCTATTTTCTTGAAGTCGTGATAAAATAGATTTTGGTGTTTCTGGTAAAAATGTTTGACCTTCTTTTTGGGACGGATATTATGAGACTGATTTTGTGTCTAATTTGAATTGGATAATCAAGCCACTAAGGAACGTTTTATGGCTAATTCCTGTTATTTTTCGATTGGCTTATTGATTTTGGTACAAAAAATTAATATTGTCCATTCTCATATGACATCTATTTGCCTTTTAATATGTCTCAAGGGATATTTTTTTAGCTGCTTATTTATGGGAGTTCAAATGAACAGATTGTTACTTGACTAATTATGGTATATTGGTTGATATTGATTCTTCTTAATTTATTTTACCCGTCTAGTGTAATTTGGATGATATTGACTTTTCTTAATTCAAACTAATTATATTATGATAAACAAGTAATGAAATTATCTCAAAAAATAGATATTCCAACAAGGTGGAATACTACTTATGATATGTTAGCAGGTGCCATGGAACATAAAGCCATTCTTAAAGAAGCTTATAATGAATCCATTGTTATTAATATTGATACTGTTGTTGATGATATTGTTATTGATAGTGGTGGTGGTCCTGGTGGTGATAGTGATGAAAATGATTTGACTGATATAAATTGGATTGCTTACAAAAAGATAGTTAATTTCTTACAAAAGTTTCGCAGTGTTGTTACATATTTAGTTTAGTTTGGTAACTTGTGAAGTGACTTGAAAATGTTTAGGTGTAGGTACTTGAAATGTGAACTTTTCATTTTGACTTCAGGTTATTTGATAACTTGTGAAGCGACTTAGTGACTTGAAAGTGTTTAGGAATAGGTACTAGAATGAACTTTTCATTTTGAATTTAGTTTTGATTGGTAACTTGTGAAGTGGCTTAGTGACTTGAAAATGTTTAAGTGTACGTACTTGAAATGTGAATTTTTCATTTTGAATTTAGTTTAGTTTGGTATATGTGGATGACATTATTTTTGGTTCCACAAATATAAACATGACTCATGATTTTGCTAAACTCATGAGTTGTGAATTCAAGATAAGCATGATGGGGGAACTGAATTACTTTTTGGGATTGCAAATAAAATAAATAGCATCTGGTACAATGATTCCTCAACAAAAGTATGTCAAGGAACTTCTCAAAAAATTCTCCATAGAAGAGGCAAAAGAGATCAGCACTCCAATAGCCACTGCCATAAAACTTGATTTGGATGAAACAGGTCCTGATATGGAGCAAAAGATGTACAAGGGAATGATAGAATCATAACTATATCTCACAGCAAGCAGATCTGATATTATATTCAGTGTGGGGCTATGTGCAGGGTTTCAAGAAAATCCTATAGAATCTCATTTAAAATCTGTGAAGAGAATTTTTAGATATCTCAAGGGAACTAGTGATTTTGGCCCATGGTATCTAAAAGGTAGTAACTTTAACTTGGTAGGATACTCTGATGCTGATTATACTGGATATTTGGTGGACAGGAAGAGCACCACAGGTATGGCACACTTCCTTGGATCATGTTTGATCACCTGGTCCTCAAAGAAGCAAAACTCAGTAGCTCTATTTACCGTTGAGGCTGAATATGTTTCTGCTGGGTCATGTTGTACTCAGTTGTTGTGGATTAAACAATAACTCCTGGACTTTAGGGTAGATATAGTTTGTGTTTTCATTTTTTGTGATAACACAAGTGCTATAAATATTGCCAAAAATCTTGTCTAACATAAGAGAACTAAGCATATTGATATTCGACATCACTTCCCTAGAGATAATGTTGAAAAAGGGTTGATATCAATCATCTTTTGTTCTAATGAAGAACAAATTACTGACATTTTAACTAAGGCTTTAAGTAGAGAACAGTTTGAAAAAAATAGGTTAGCCTTGGGGATGATTAAAATTGCTTAAGTCTCCCTCAATGCTTGATTAGAATAAGTTGCTCTTAAGTGATTGTTGGATAATTCAGTCTTACACATTTAGTTGTGTATCCTAATTCCAAGATTTTAGAGTAAATTGACTCATTTATATGTTGATTTTGCAGAGAGGCTGAAACACAGAGGCAATTTTGTCCATTTTATTCTTAAAATTAAAGTATGATTACTTTTTACCTATAATTGCATAAAGAGAAATTGGTTTCTTACATAGTCCCTTGATACACTTAAATCGCCAAAATTCAAAAAGTTTCTCTCTTTCAAAAAGTTGCCACCCCTTTCCTATCATAACTGAACCTCTCCATCATTACGTTTCCTCAAACAAATACACTCCATTCTCGATTCAACTTCCGTTTTCTCACCTTAAATACACTTCTTTCTCCTCTGATCCTTCACCAACAACTCAAGAACAAATTTACCATCTCTCTCGCACCATGGCATCTTTGTCACACCCCTTTTTCAACCTGAAAAGATTAGATTTTAAGGTTCGAAAGAGTTTTTATTATTAAAGTGACAAAAGATTAATTTATTTTGAAAAAGAATTATTTTTACATTCAAAACTCAGAATCACCACTTGGCATAATCAGGTATACCAAGTTACCTTTGAAAAATCCTTTTTCAAAATGATTTGACTCTTTAAGACTGATTTGCGAATAGAGATTCCGACTAAAGGAATTCTGTTGATCGAGGAAAAGGTGTTAGACACCCCTCGATCCCGTGGTTTGACCACGATCTCTTGGTGGAGCGTATCGGCTAATTTGACACTACGAATGTATAAACCACACAAAGCATGCAAAACAATCAATCAAGCAAACAAAACAAAACAATCCAGAATTTAGTGTCCAGTCCAATTATACAGTCCCAAAATAAAAATGCAGAAATATAAACCTACTCTATTCTAGGCTAATCCTTCCATTATTTTCTCCACACGACGTTCTTGGCCTTGATCGTGCGCTGTCTTCAAGTACATGATACTTCGAGGCATTTCCTAGAGAATAAATACAATTCCTTCGGGGCACTTTCCGGCAAATGAATACAATGTCAATTTCATGTGATAAAATAGGAAACATCCAACACATTCAACATTCCACGCATTCAACCAAACATCATTCCTAAATTTTCTTTCCCGAACCTAAACTTTGCCTATCCATTTCAATATATCATAAATCTATCACATTCATGCTTATTTCGAATTAAATAAAATGACGACAGACCAAAATTAATCTACATTCAACTTTTATCAATTTTTTAATTCTACCTCAAATTCCCTTTTAACACTAAATTTTCATAATTCACGATGTGTATTTCAATAATCCACAATCACTTTTCTACGAAATTAAGCAACAAGTCAATATCAAAGTAGCAATTCATCACCAATCAAGATCATGCCTCACGTAAATCAAACACGTACAATGAAATAAAATGAGAAGAAATAGAGTTGGACCTTAAGGTTTTTCATCACCAATCAAGATCATGCCTCACGCAAATGAGAAGAGATAGAGTTGGACCTTAAGGTTTCTTTTATTCAATCAACTTGAACCGGTTTCAATAGCAGAGGGAGCCTCGGGAACCAATGAACCTCGACCTCGAACTCGCCAATCGAACAAAACCAAAACCAAAATAATTTCCAAGCAAAACTAAACAACCCATTTTTGTGTTGCAGTTGAGCCTCGTCTAGATCGGTGGAAAATAGATTGGGTGTTGTTGATTGAACGCTGACTTCATTGTTTACGGTGAGATTCGAACTTGCCGGAGCTCCGATGACCTAGGTGGTGACGAAAACTAGGCACAGATCTGGTAGAAGCAGTGTTTCCGGCGAGAACCCGCTAGCAAAATAGTGTTACTTGCCGATTTTGGTTGTTTTGAGATGTTAGTCCGATCTCCAGCGAGATCTGGTCGTCAGACTGACCTTCACTATTTCTCTCCCTCACTCACCTCTCTCGATTCTACTATTTTCTCTTCACTCTTCCTCAATCTCTCTTCTATCCCATTTTTTCCTCCAATCTGGTGTATATGTGTATAGGTTTGATACATGCGTAGTACGTTTTCTGGTGACCGTTTTCTTTTTCGGTGAATTTTTTATGCGTATGTATATCTATATCTCTCTCTCACTGGTGTGTGTATTATTCTCAGGTGGGGTCAAGAAGAGGAAGTTTTTTGGTGAATGAATTTGGGTTGAGGTTTTGTTCTGTAAGTATCCCTCGTTCCAGTGGGTGTGTGTTGCTAGATCCTCCCTTGGAAAAAATAGAGAGGAGGGCTATATTATTCCCTGTGGGGCCCCCTCCCTTTTCTAAAAATGGAAATTCTATTTTTTTATCCCCTCATCTCTTTCATTGATGTGTATTGTATATATTATATAGAGTGCAAGAAACCTGTAAACAGAAAGGGTAGGTAGGGGGAGGGGTTCACGTGGAGAGTAGGGTAGGTGAGGGTAAGAGTATGGGGTGGGGTAGGTTGTTAGGATGAGGTGTAAAGTTGGTTAGGATAGGATTAAAATAAGATAGAATTTGTTAGGGATTATGTTAAGGGTTGCTATTTTTTTTTTGTATTTTTGTGGGGTATAATCACATGGATGAGGGTGTATGATAACGTGAGGTAAAAAATGGATGAATTGGATTTTAGGAGGGACAAAATTAGGTGTCTACAATCTTCATCATCAAACCCATCCTCAGACTCGACCACCACTCTTTCAAAAGCCATTGTTCTTTATCCTAATATAAGCTTACCACCTCTCATTCCTCCTCCAATCTCGATTAAATTATTTGATTTTGTTGCGTTCATAAATTTGAAAAACCCCTTTCCTAATTTTCTTCGTCCTTTTTAAAACCATTACTTTCACCTTCGATCCCTCTTCAAATTATTGACCATGATGATATTCCTACTGTAGACCTGATTCCAAGAAGGTCAAGATAAAAAAAAAATCCTTCTTCATCCCCCATTGTTGTTGGAGACCAAGATTTGGGTAAACCTAACCAACCCTGTTTGACCCACTCCTCGAATTCCTCATACTTGTCAGAGAAAGAATTCGGAAGAAACTTCCCTTGGAAAAGCTATTCAAGCAAGCAAGAGGAAATGATTTGCTACATCTTTTCCTCCTCCTCCTTCCTCCTCTCTTGATATCCTTCTTCGCTCAGTACGTAAGGGAAAAAAAATCAAAGCAAAGGTTCCCAAACCCTCTTCTTCTTGTAAACCCTTCTCTCAGCCTAAATCCAACCCTACCCTAAAACCTTTCTCATCTTCTAAATCCACCCCTACCTCAAAAGCTTCTTCCTATTCTAAAGCTACTCCTACGAAATCATCCTCCCATTTGAAGAAATAGGTCAACAAATATGTTCCTTCTGATTCGTTTGAGTCTGACTCACCTCTTGATACTGCTGCTGAGTTGGATCCTGATTTTGAGGTTCATGAACCATCTACAAATCAGAACAATCCTGAAGAACACTATCTCCATTTTCAAAAGCATAAGCTAGATAGAGGGTGAGTTATTAGAGGTTTTGGTGGTGTTGATGTGGATACTTTATTGGGCAAACTAGATTTTCAAGGATGGTCACACCTATCTCTTTAGGGTGACTTTCAGAGGAGGTTTGTTAAGCCTGAAGTGTATGAGTTCTATACTAACGGGGTAGCTATTGGTGAGATAATCTCTACCACTGTTCGAGGAGTCACCATGAATCTATATGTTGCAGATATTGCTCGAATCCTGCACAGTCCTCCTGGGGGTGGGGTCACTATGTTAAGGAAACTTGTCCACCTCTTGATAATCTTGCTTCTGCTCTTAACATTTGTCATAAGTTTTCTGGCAACCCTCACCTGGTCAATCATCGAAGGATTCTTAAGAGAGAGATGTCTCCACTCCATCAACTCTATTTTGATGTCGTGCACAATATACTAATTCTAGGAAAGAAAGAAGGACTGTGGCCAGCTTTCTGTGGCCAGCTTTCTTGACCTTACTCTTATGGAGTTGATGGATACTGAGGTCAAAATTGATCTGCCTTGACTTATTCTGAAGTATATTGTAAGACCCCATAGATTTTTCTAGTCGTTAGAGCTTTTAAAGCATGTCAAGAAAGGCTTAACACTTAGAAAATTTGGCTAAGTGTTAGAATTTCTTCATTTCATAAGCCTACAAACTTTGATGAATTATTTCGTGACCTTTTCGACCTCCATTTTCCAATTTTTAAGTTGTGTTGCTATGGGGCAAGGCAAGAGTACATCTTGGGTGAGTTTTGAAAATTTTAAAATAGCGTAAAGGCCTGTTTGGTGGCCCAAACTAGTAGCAAAAGGCTCTGGTGAGGCGCCGCCCATCTTGGACCATGGGTCTAAGCAAGGCACCGCCCAGGCTAGACCCCCGGTCTAAGTAGGGCGCCCCTTGGGTAGCGCCTTGAGCCAAAATCTTACAATCCAATTTCGTGTTTCTAAGAGCAAATTGGTCAATTTCCTACCCTTATATATACCCATTAACATGAGATTTGGCCTTATTTCATCCAAATATTATTGTCTTTGTTGCGCCTCATTTTCCTTACGGAAAGTGGGATTCGACGTGACAAACTCTTTTTGGGATTCGTTAAAGAAGGGTGTGAAGAGTCGCCACCTAACGTATTAAGGTGCGTTAGGGCACCGGTCTAGGCTACTACGAATCTATTTTGTTGTTTTGTGTTAGTTCACCAGAGTTTCGGGTAAGGGTTCAAATTAACTCGAAAGGAAGGTGTTAGGCACCTTTCGAGGTCCACAAAGGTGGTTTTCGACTGAATTCATATTTTACGTGGGTATTCTATGTGATCAAATAAAGGTTTCTTATTTTAAATTAATTGTTAACTAAGTGGTCAAATAAAGAACACTTTCAATTAGTGTACATTTCATACAGAGAATGGAAAGTACAAGAGATATGAGACTAACCTTTCGCGACATACAAGTGGTAAGTGAAAAATATCTTAATTTGTGTATTTTTTTTCTCTTCTTCGGATTTCGGACTCAACGAGATCCTTTGCTCTTTAGCATGAGGACAAGCTTGGAGGATGATAAACTATAAATTGAACTTATGCCAAAGTATGGAGGAACTTCAAATGATGCAAACTTGTTAGTAATAGATGTGTCACCTCAATTTTGGTGACGAATTAATGTAAAGGATTAATAAAAGTAAATAAATAATTCAATAACGCTACAAAAGTAAAAGAGAGAATGTGAGTGGGACCAGGGTATGACAAGGCTGAAACGGACACAATCCGATGTTACTCCCTCTATTTCAATTTGTATATCGACTCTCTTAAATGCCTTAAGACCAGAAGACTGAAATCCTTAAAGAAATTTATTTAAGAGTACTAAATAAAAATGTTTTAGTATTTAAAAGTCATGTAAGGCAAAAATATGCGAATATAATATATTAATTGTATCAAAGCATATTGATATAGTATAGTAATAAAAGTTGTCCGATCTTTGAGACGTTTAAAATAGTGACATATGAGATAAGAAAGGAAGAGAGTAGCGAGGTGCTTTATATTTTAATAAAACTATATGTATATGCTTTATACAAGAAGTCAGTTGTAGCCTATCTTTGTCATCATATCCCATAACGTACCTGACCCCCGTTGGGGCGACGCCTCTATTTGAACTCCATATCAGGTGTTGACTCCTTTGCTTGTCATGGTTGAACTCCATAACACCATTTCATCATAGTGTAAATGCAAAATTATTCAAAATGGTGAGAGTATGTCTTTTTTTATTGTTTAACTAATCAAAGGAGAAACTAAAATTATAAAGTAATTCAAATTCTTGATTAAAGTAAATACCTTGAAAAGAAAATATTATAAGCTAAGAGACTAAACTGATCCACAGAAATAATTTAAGGAAGTGTTAGCAATGACTAAGACAACAAATTTTTAAATAAGAATGTGACAATGAAAGAGAGCTAATTAAAAGAAAAGCAATGTATATATATAACTGTAACTACGAATTGCACAATCAAAAATAACACCTCTAAACTAATTAATTAATAGGAGTTTTAAGCACTTTCAAGTTTACCAATTAAAACTTACATGATCATCCCAACAAAATTCATCATGGTACTTGACAAGATGTGAACAGATAAGGTAAGAGAAAACTAATAAAAATTAATGTGATGGTATTGAGAAAGTATTCTCTATACAAACCATCCCAAAAAGATCAACATGTATAGAATATAATTTGAAATAAATTTTGATTCAAATAAAGATTTCAAGATAAGGATGACACTTATATCTTTACCCCAAATCCTATTTGGTCATATTCCTTACTGCCTAACCCAAACTATATAATGAAAATTAGACACAAAGTAACATTAAAAGCAAGAATAGACCGTAAGATATTTCATTATAGTTTTCATATACTAAGCATTTATCTTAATCATATAAAAAATAAAAATCAATAAAGTTCGTTTGGAACTTGTTTAAAATTAAATTGAAGCAAAAATGGACCTTTCTATGGAGACCTTGATGGACTTGAGCTACGGATCAAAAGTCTCGGACGAGCATACTTGTGAGATGAAACTTGATATTCAAATATTTTTATGCAACTACCATGAGTTCATGTGCACCATAAGTTATCCCATAATAATATGATTTCATAATGTGATTGAGCCAGATTTTAAAGCTACATCAATGGAAGTTTTTGGATGAGATTCTGGACCTTTCATGGTAATGAGCAGTGGTTATATAATGGTGTTAACAGAGAAAGAGAAGCTTTGTTGTGTGCCTTCGTATGAGAAAGATGAATACACGTATATGTACACTTGGAATAGTGTTGTCGTGGTTGCTCTTTTTGCGAGGGGCAACTTGGGTTGTTGATGAGAGTCGACGTGAGGGAGAAGGGTGATCCCATCTATCTTCCTCTGGGGTCCCTCCCTAAGAGCTAAAAAAAGCATTGGTTTTTATGAAGGAATAGAATCGATGTTGAATGAGAGAGTCCAAAAATAAAATAGGAAAAGATCTTTTTGTGAGAGTATGTTTTGGTGAGAATTATACTCTTTCCTGTAATGGAAAAAAAATTAGGAGGATTTAATGGATATGAAAGATTTGAAATATTTGAATTTGAAACTTGTTTAGGACTAAATAATTTCTTATATAAAATGGGTAAATACTAAATTACTAAGTGAAGGAAAATAATACTAACTTATTAAATCAACCATTATATTTATAGTAAAAAAATAATTTACAATAAAAGAATAATAACTCTTAGATATTTGATCAAATACTTATAAAATAAACTAAATGAGAAATGAAAAGAATAATTGAACAAAACTTTGCAGGTGAAGTATATTATTTAATAAATAAATAAAATAATTAAAATAATAGTAATAATAATAATAATACTTAAATAACGTTTAAATAATGTAAATAGTATCTAGAATACCAATTTCGATAAAAAAAGGTAAAATAGCAATTTTGGCCTCGCAAACAAAATAGACGCTCGAGTGAGAAAAAATGATGAACGGGAGGGTCAAAATTGGGTGTCAACAGTTATCCCTTCGTTGTTAGAGAATGATAAGAGAATTGTCAAGCAACGAAAGTTGACGTAGTAGCCAATTTTGTCCGATCGAGATGACGGTTTTCTAGGAAGAAATCAACGGGAGGTGGTTAAAAATAGTGTGGCCGAGACTTTGATTTCAAGTCACCTACATATCTCTGATTTTATGAGAATCAGGCCATTTGTAGTTCTAGATTTAGGAATGAACAATATTCCTAAATAATGTGAATCATAAAAGACGGGCGTTCAACAAGGATGTTGGGTAAGTTAGACGGTATTGAACAGGATCTGGAGTGACGATGAAAGGAGTAGTTTAAAAATGTTGAGGTATGTGAGTTTTAGGATAAGTTTGTGTGGTGGATGAATAGATGGGGTAGTATTTCGAAAAACAGAAACGGAAATTATTTCTGTTTGTTATTCCTTCTTTGTGACCTGCGTCTTTACATCACTAAATAACAAAGGTTAGACATGTAAGAAATAAACAATTGATAAACATAACGCGAATGTGGAAATAAAAAAAGCATATCTGTTTTATCGTGGAATCGTGTGATCAGCTGCTTGGCTTCTCATCGTGGGATCTGCCTTTAGGCTTCTCTATGCATTATGAAATTGTGTGATCGGTTGTTCGGCTTCTCATCGTGGGATCAACTTTTGGGCTTCTCCATGCATTGTGAAATCGTATGATTGGTTGTTTGGCTTTTCATCGTAGGATCAGCTTTTGGACCTCTCCATGCATTTTAAAATCGTGTGATCGGTTGTTCGGCTTCTCATCGTGGGATCATCTTTTGGGCTTCTTTATGCATTTTGAAATCGTGTGATCAGCTACTTGGCTTCTCATCGTAAGATCAATTTTTGGGCTTCTCCATGCATCATGAAATCGTGTGATCAGCTACTTGACTTCTCATCGTGGGATCAGCGTTTGGGCTTCTCATGCATCGTGAATCTTGTGATCAGCTACTTGGCTTCTTATCGTGGGATCAACTTTGGATCTTCTCCATGCATCGTGAAATTGTGTAATCAACTACTTGGCTTCTCATCGTGGGATCAGCTTTTGGGCTTCTCTATGAATTGTGAAATTGTGTGATCAGCTACTTGGCTTCTCATCGTGGGATCAGCTTTTGGGCTTCTCCATGCACTGTGGAATCGTGATATGTACCTGCAATTCTTAGCTTGACTCAGAGAAAATAATTAGTGTGTGTATATGTGTGTGTAGAAAAATTGAACATTGTAGCAAACAACCATAACGGTAAATAAATGATAAGAAAGTGTATCTGTCTTGCTGTTGGATCAACTGCCCGATTGCTTGTCATGATGTTGGATTGTCTATTGTGCTCCCTCGTGATTAAGTGATTCCTGTCACCTTGTATCGTTGGGCCTCTTGTGATGGAATGTTTGTTGTCATCTGTACCTGTTAATCATTCCTGTACTCAAAGAAAAGTCATCAGTCAAAAAGAAATGTGGATTTGTTCCATGCTCGAGTTGACTCCTTGGTCGTTGTTTTCTACTCCATGAACTGTTGGGATTTGTACTCTATCGCGATGAAATTTTTGAGAAATTCTCAAAAATTTCTGGCCCAGTTTAGAATGTAAAGCGCCTTTGGCACGTCATTGTGAATTGATACATTGTTTAATCATGAAATTTTTGAGGTTTTCTTAAAACCTCAAAAATTCTGCCCCAGTTAGAGTCTTATATTTCTGCACCACTTAAATAAAATATTAGTCCAAGAGAAATGCTTATCCTACAATTGAATATCGTAACCTCAAATGTAATCTGCCTTTATATGCTCAAGAGTTAGGTTAATTAGCTTGACGATTTGGAAGTGTAGGAATGTGAAAGAGAGGGGGAAAGAAGTGTTTTATTAGATAAAGATCGGACCCAGAGTGGGATGCCTACATATCCAAATGAAAGTCAGGTCGAACATAGTTCATGAGTACAACGAAATGTAGAGAAAACAAGAAAATGTTATTAGCCGTAAGGCGAGTAAAATAGTGATGTGAAACAGGAACGTCAATTCATGTGATGCACTTTATGTTTCTTTCGTGAACATCTTGGATCTTGTCAGACAGAGTAGGAGTGGATCTGACAAGCCTTGTTTCGAGGACCAAAATCAGTGGGGATATCATTATATTGATAACCTTGTGTTTGGGGTATGGAAGGTGACAAGTCCTCTTTCTCTTCCTTGGGTAGATTCTTTGTTTCATGTTCTAATTTCTTTCCAATCGAAATTAGACTCTCAAAGTTGTGATTGACCAGGAAGAACGTTTTCTGAAAGTATATTCCGTCTAGTGTCTTGAGGAAAATTTAGACCAGCTCCTCCTCAAATACAGAAGGACGTATTTTGGAAGCCTCTAACCTCCATCGAGTTGCATATTCCTCAAAAGATTCATGGGTCGCTCTATTCATCTCGAGTAATTCTCGCATTATCAAACCAATATTGATGTTAAACTTGTATTGCCTCACAAAATCTTGAGCCAATTTGTTTCAATTATGCCATTTGTCGAAATTTTGTTGGGCGAACTATGTGAGTGCTATTGACACCCAATTTTTTCTCTCCGTGACTAAAATTAACGTCTTCAGGCTTTTTGTTCGTTAAACGGCACGAAGCATAATTTTCACATCTTTTTATAATTGTTTGATAAATTATTTATAATTATCCTTTCTTTAGGATTTTAATCAATTTTTTGTCATATTTTTATTTTTTATAATTTATTAATAATTTTTTTAATTTTAGAATTTTTATCAATTCATTATCTTTCTTAATATTTTACAATCACCCGCACACGTGGACGACATGACGTTATATATATATATATATATATATATATTTTACAGTATTGTTTAATTGATTATATTTTAATAATTTTAATATTCTTTACATTTTTTCATTCAACATCTATATTTTACAGTCCGCAAACGCTGAGTCGGATCATTTATTTTTGTGCAGTATAATAATTTGATGTCTTATCACATCTGACAACGACTACACAATAATATTTTGTCACATCCGACAATGACCACTCAGTGTTGTCTTGTCACATTTGACAATGACCACTCAATGACAGTATCCTTTGAACAATAACTCTATCCATTGGCCAAAAGGATGAACATCCTTTGGTCAATATCTTAAGAACTAAAGGATGTGCTATTATAAAAAGAGGGGACACCCATTTATCCATTGGATAATAGGAGTGCCCAATTTTATTATAAATAGGTAAGGATAGAAGACAATTTTATTCATTTTTTCTCTCTACACACACATTTTCATACACCCAAATATATTTTTTCTCTCTCTCAAATACATACACAAAAAAACAAACAAGAAAAAATCTTTCCTTATTTTTTATTTTCTCTCCAAAAAATACACAAATGCATATGCATATTTTTTAATCACACACACATTATATTCTTCTTTCTCCCCTCTCTCAAGAATAAACAAATACACACAAATTTTTTCTCCTTTTTCTCTCTCTCAAACTCACAAAAAACACACATATACACATAAAATAAAAATAAAATTTTGCTCCCTATTTTGGTGAAATTCCAACATTTTTACTAGGGATTATGTTGGTTACATTTATATATATATATATATATATATATATATATATATATATATATATATTTCTCAAGTGTTGTTGTTGCTATTCATATTTTCTTACTGTTCATGGCCGAAACTTTGTGTCCCAGTGACTTTCTTTCCTTTATCCATTTCCATCAATCTTCGCTATATTTTTTAAGGGTTTTGTTGATTGATATTTTATGTGAATTTATTTTTGTATTTCTTTATTTATGGATGCTTAATGATGGTTATTGTCACTTCTCAGTGAATGTTCATATTTTTCAATCATGTTTGAACTATTATTTCTATTTTATTACATTACTCTGTTATACAATTAGTAATTTTACTCTATTTTTGTTATTTTCAATTACTTCGCCATGGCTACATCATTTTATTCATTAACTTTGACCTTTTTGTCATTTTATTATTTTAATCATTGCTAATCGTTTGAATTGCTATGTATGATTTTGATATGCGTTCAGTGACTTTGTTAATTTTTCGTCATTTTTCATTGTTATTAAATACCATTAATTATTTGGCCGATGAAAATATCTATCCGTCAGATACTTGAGGCCACTCCATTACAAATGACGGATTTTATTTTCAAAAGATTACTATTTTATATCAAAATAAATGTTTGGCCAATGACATTATCTCTCCGTCGGATACTTGAGGCCACCCCGTGACAAAAGACGAATTTTTATTTCTCAAAGTTTACTTATTTACATCAAAAATAAATGCTTGGCCAATGACATTATCTCTCCGTCGGATACTTGAGGCCACCCCATTACAAAGACGGACTTTATATTTCTCAAGTTTATTTATTCATACCAAGTATCAATATAATGACCAATGAAAAATTATTATTAATTTGAGGCCTTCGTAAACAAAAGACGGACTTCACGTGTACAAATACGTAATAAAATAAATATTTTGGGCGATGATGAAACTTTATAACAACACAAGATTTTCCAATTCATATCTTGGCAAGACGATTTAAGACGGCTAATTAATTGAGCAACCACTTCGTTGCAAGACGATTTAGGACGGCCAATTAATTGAGCAACCATTTCGCAGTCATGACATTATCAGAGCCCACTTTTTAACAAAAAATATATTTTTAAATATTTATACACATACATACTTGTTCAATTTATTTTGATTATTTTATTTGTTACTAATATTCTTTTGTTAAGTGTTTACACAGGTTATTTTGAAATATTCGTCGGGAGTTGCAGTCAAAGGGGCCCTTAAATTTTATATTGTATTTTATATTCTCACAATTGTACAAATAACGAAAAAAATAGTGAAAATTTTACTTTTTGGGAGCCGGGCGGGGATATTCTTTATTTACATAATTTCATCAATTTTAGGCAAAACTTAGGCCGTTAATATTTACATAAAATAATTAAGTTAATTAACTACTTCACATTCACATATTACATAGCTCTCTTTTAAAAAATGAATTTATATTTTCCTTTGTGATTTTTGATTAAAAAATACTTTTCCTTTTTAGTATATAAAAGATACTTTTGTTTTTTTATACGTTACAAAAAATGTTTTTTTCTTTTACATGAAATCTTTATATTTTTATACATACTTTTGTACATATTTCATAACAATAAACTTATTTATATATTTAATACACATACGACTTTATATTATTTAAATATTTATACCTCCTCCCTCTTTGATAAATTTAGTCTAGCCGGGTACCACACTTGTGGATTCTGAAGGATGCCTAACCCCTTCCCTTCGAAATAACTTGAACCCTTACCTAGAATCTAAACTGATTTCGTAGACTAAAACACAAGTCATGCATTTTAATAAATAAAAAAGGGTTTTCCTCATTTCCCTTAAAATAAGGTGGCGACTTTGTACAATTTTCATTCTTTTAGAATCCATAACGTCGTGCTCGTTTTGACCACAGGTAAAAATAAGGTATGACAAGTGCCATTCCTGACAAACTCCGAATAAACAATCTCATACGGAGAGGCTCATTGTGCCCTATGCCAATTAGTCTGCCACAATAGTCCTTCAGATGTGTGATCGGATCCCCATGCCCATTGAATATGTTGAACTTGGGAACTTTGGATCCTGGAGGTAATTCAATCCCCACATGTAAACATAATTTCTCATACCTCATTTCGTAGATACCCCTAGACGTAGTTCCTCCTTTATCCTTCTCTTTAAGTCACAAAGCCTTTGCCAACGTTCATCTGAATTAAGCCCTTCACTTTCAAGAGTGTTACGTGCAGAAGAAAATTGCCGAGAAGGGGTGTAGGTAAGGTGAGAATAAGGAGTCGTGGTGTTTTGCCTTGGGCGATGAGAAGGAGAATTGAAAACTTTTTGGATATTGAGCATATTTTTCATGTTGCAGATTGTCACTTGAGTTCGATGTTCAAATGCTAGACAACTTTAAAAAATAAAAATAAGTTAGGCAAAAAGTTACATACATAATATATACAAAACAAAAAGTCATTCTAGGAGGAAGACTAAGCTTAAATAAGCATTCTAGGCGTAAATATTTGAGCTCCTAATACACGAAATATGATAATGACAAAACATAATGTCGAATTTGCAGTTGTAAAAAAGATAAGCAAGATAGGAAATGAATAAGGTCCACTTTCGTTGAACATCAGATTTGTTGATTCATACATCACATTGCTGATTCATCCAACTCCGTACAGAAAAGGACAAAATGGGGAAAAAGAAGATTTTATTATGATGAGACCAAACTCATTAAATGAGCGCCTACGTATCCCTCATATAGGGGAATCAGGTCGACCGTAGTTCACATTACATAAGCAAGGAAGACATAAAAAAAAATGCAGAATGTAAAGCTTGAAGGAATTTCAAATATTGAGAGTCTGGAGCGGAGAATCAACATAATATCCTCTACACCAGTGTAGAACCCTAGCAAGTCAAGCCCAGTAACTCAATCATCACGATTCAGCTTTATCACGTTTATCACTTTGTCGTCGATCAGTGCTTGAATTTTGTCTTTCAAAATTTGACACTCTTCTGTAGTGTGTCCTTTCATCCGTGAATGATAAGCACAAATTTTAGAACGATCAAGCCATGGCGCACATGTATTCATGACAATTACGGGAATAGGAGTGATGTAGCCAGCCATCCTCAGTCTCTCATAAAGTTAAGCTATGAGCTCAATCAAAGGAGTGTACTGTCTTGGTAGATTTTTTGGGAGCTTACATTGAGATTTGGTGGATTTGTTGGATTGTCGATTTGTGAGTGGACTTGGGTAAAAAATTAGAATGTTGTTTGATGTTGGAGCAACAAATATTAATGGGTACCAAACAGTCTGCGAAAGAGGTTTTGTAAAGGAATGGGGATAATAGGCTTGGACATAATTAGATTTTGGAATGATTTCTAGAGCTGGGTACCAAATCGGTTGAGGTTGGGGTACGCTTACTTCAGGATTTGGAGTCTTATCGATGATCGTCTTTCCCTTATCCTTGGATTGTGGCCTAACCAAATTTGTCTCGACTGTGAGCTTCCTTTTAAGCTTATTGTCAAACTGCCTAATAAAGTCAATTGTCAATCGATTCGAAGAAACCCAGTTTCTAGGGCCTTTGTTTGCGTACCACATCAATGTTGGACCTGTGAGTGAACAGACAAAGAGCTTTATCTTGAGACCATCACTTTGCCCTATAACTGCCAGTTCATTAAGATAGGCCTTCAAATGACAATGAGGGTTTCCTAACCCGTCATACAATAGAAAGTTCAGGTTCACAACTTTATCCCTATCTTCTTCCCTTGATTTGGGTGACTTATTCATTTTGGACTGTTGAGATGATCCTGCCTCATGGTTAGGGACTTGTCCTTCCATCTCTTTGTCCTCACCCCTATTTGTCAACTCAATAAGTTCTTTTAGCAATGCAATTGAAAACTGACTTAGGGACATGGGCATATCATGAATAGACGTAGGTGAAGTTGTTAACATAGGGGACTCCATGGTGTGGAGGGGAGGGTTGAAGTCTGCTTCAGATAGCAGCTCTGAAAAACCTGATGGCATCTCAACTGAACCTCGAATATCAGTCATTATTCTCCTAATTAGCTCCATTCTTCTTCCTAACCTTTTGATGCTCGAAATGACTCTATTTTGATGCAACCCCAAGCTTTCATGCTTAGCTTTGCTATTAACAAAATTGATAAGCATCGCTTGATTGGCCATTTCTGATGTTCAACTTTAGTCAACCTTAGAAGAAAGGACTTATAATTAGAAATAAGAGTACGCACGGGAGTTTGGAATAAATATTCTACTCATTTGAACATAATGAGTTATGCTCGTTCAGAGTGAATAGACGTTATGAGAGCTCTATGTGACTTAAAGGCTGTGAAAGCTAGAGTACGACATGAGTATTAGGACGATAGTATGTAAACGTTAGGAGCATTAGGAAGAGGATATCCTAATATGATAAGTTGCATTAAGAGATTGTGAATGAGACTAAAACCCTTTATCAAAGCGAGAGTTGAGCCTAGGGATAATTAGTATACTAACAGATGAGTCAGGAGGATAATTGAATGGAAGTATTAAATAGGCCCTAAGAGTGTATTGTAGGGACCTAACATGATGAGATTTTTAAGAGTAAAGAGTTCTAAGGTGAGGAACACTAAAAGTAAGGAGTGGATAAGGTAAGAACGAAAACAACAAGATAGGCAAGATGTCAATACATACATAGCAATACAACACATTGCAAATATGTGATTCCTTTTGAGGTTGTGAACCTCTTTGGACTCTGAATGAGGACATGTTGAGATAAAAGTTGAAACCAATTGATGATGATGAAGATTTTTTGTCCAACTATATGTAGAGAAGAAGTTTTAAGCATATTTCAACATTCGTATTGTTGCATTTTTAAAAATAAAAATAAAAAATTTATTTTTAACCATAATATTTTAAATCTTATTTTTAACCATGGCAAGCGGCTGTGATGAAGATTATGTAAAGAACAAAGATCATGCGTGCGAAAAAGGTGGATCAAATTATGTCAAGAACATCAAGTCAAAAAGAGAAGATTTGATAGGGTTTTTACCCTGATTGTCTTACCAAATTTAAAATTTATTTTTCTTAAAAGAAAAATAAAAGTAACACCATAATTACTTTTATTTTTCCTAAAGGAAAATTAATACTATAAAACTTTTTCATATTTGACAGACATTTTTCTTCGAGAAAAGATTTTGGACATCTATAAATAGAATACTATAAATCTCCTGTCTAAATTTTTTTCACAACTATTTTTTATATTAATTTTGTTATACCACTTCTAATAAGTTATTTCCTAATTGATTATTATATGTCATTTACGTATTAAAAAATTAAAAATATTTGATAAAAAAAAAAGTAAAATAGACATTTATGACATGTTTGCTTCAGTTGTTTCAACCGTAATTTTATTATTTTATCCCTAATTAATTATTATGAGTCTATTAAATATTAAAAAAATATTTAATAAAAAATAAAATTAAAAAAAAGATAAATTAATTATTGATGTGTTAAATCAACTTGACATCTTATATGAGGCCCGCTTAATTTTTTTTGACAACTATTTTTTATAGTAATTTTATTGTATCACTTCTAAGAAGTTATTATGAGTTATTTAAGACATGTCTACTTCGAGACTTCAATCGTAATATTTGATTGACTCTCGAAATTATATCAGTATCACTTAAATTGAAATAGAAGAAAAGGTATTATAAATTTCAGTAATTAAAAACTTAAATTATTCTCAAAATATAATAGACTATCAATGCTACAAAACTTTGGACAGGGAAAGTATTATAAATTATAATGGCTAATAATTTAAAATAATAAATTACAATGTCAAAAAACTATTATAAATTACAATAACTAATAACTTAAAATATCTAAAAAAACATTTAAAAGATAATTAATTATCAAAATTTTATTTATATCATATAAATTGAGATTAAAAAATAACATATATTAAGTTCGTACTAGCACGAGGCTTCAATATCTAGGATATTTAGAATTAGAGAAAATTGTTGAGCTGAAATGAATTCAAAAGTGATGTCTCAATCCGCCCTGGGAAATGTGTATACATACTGTTGTCTCAAAGAATTATTGATAGGCATATGTGGCTGATTTTGAATTACGCCCCACCAGAGGCACATAAAAAGCGTGTGTGAATTAGAAATTTAATCCAAAACCACATCCATCCTAAATCAACAACCACATATTTCGTATATTTCTATAAAATGGGATCTCAAGAGAATAATGTATACTTAATTCATATCATTACCTCAAATAGGATCTCGAGAGAATAAAGTATATCTAATTTATATCATTACCTCAAATAAAATAGAGAGGTTGTTTTCGATAAACTTTCGGCTCAGAATAAATAACAATATAACAGACGAAAAAATAAAAACAAACAATGAAAATGATATCACTTCCCTAGATAATAAAAAAAATAAGACACCCACAAACTAATACTATAAACTTGATAGGATTTTTGTCATGATTTTCTTACCAAATTTAAGTTTTATTTTTTTTATAAGGAAAATAAAAATAACACCGTAATTATTTTTATTTTTACTAAAGGAAAAATATAAAAAAAAAATCATATTTAGCAAACCTTTTTTTTGGAGAAAAGTTTTTGGACATCTATAAATAGAAGACTCTCTTTTCATACCATAACACAATAACAACTATAATGTAATCCTTAAAGAGTCTTGTTTATGGAGATATTTTCTCTCATAGTTTTTTAATGTTTTCTTATTTAGTTTTTAATATGTAGATCGATTGACTAAATTATATCAATAATATTATATTTTTTTAGTTTAGTTTTGTATCGTCTGAATTATCACCTTATTAGTTTGCAAACTTTAAACTTCTGCATGACGCTCTCTCAATTTTAAATCCAACAAGTGGTATTAGAGTCATGGTTCAATGGTTTGATGGTTCAAATTGAGGACATGTTGAGATTAAAGTTGCAACCAATTGATGATGATAAGATTTTTTGTCCAACTATATGTGGAGAAGAAGTTTTAAGCATATTTCAACATTCTTGTTGTTGCATCTTTGAAAATAAAAATAAAATATTTATTCTTAACCATAATATTTTAAATCTTATTTTTAACCACGGCAAGCGACAGTGCCGAAGATTATGTAAAGAACAAAGATCATGCGTGCGAAGAAGGTGGATCAAATTATATCATGAAAATCAAGCCAAAAAAGAGAAGATTTGATAGGGCTTTTACCCTGATTATCTTACCAAATTTAAATTTTATTTTTCTTATAAGAAAAATAAAAGTAACACCATAATTACTTTTATTTTTCCTAAAGGAAAAATTATACTATAAAACTTTTTCATATTTGACAAATATTTTTCTTGGTGGAAAGATATTGGACATCCATAAATAGAAGATCCCTCTTCTCGTACCATAACACAATAATATCTGCAATGTAGTCCTTAAAGAGTCTTGTTTTTGGGGAGATTTTCTCACATAATTTTTTAATATTTTTTATTTAGTTTTTAAAATGTAGGCCGATTGATCAAACCATATCAATAATATTATAATTTTTTAGTTGAGCTTTGTGTCATCTGAATTATCACCATATTAGTTTGCAAACTTTAACCTTCTGCATGACGCCCTCTCGATTTCGAACCCAACAAAACTAACTATTCAAAATCATAGACATCACCAAAACACCACGAACAAGAGACTACAAAAAACTACAGGCATAACTATAAACAAAACAGTCTTTCCTATTATTACGGACATACTCCTACACCCTGTGTGAATAAAATTCGAAAGCAAATTAAAAATAAAATTGGTCCACAATATGAAAGCTATTTGAATGTTATTGAAAAAAAAAAAAATAGAGAGAAGAAGAAGAAATTGAAGTTAGTCATTGCACAAGACTGTGAAATACAATTCTTTACTTAATTATGATCTATTAATATGAAATTTCACTTGTATAACACATATCGTGATTTGATATGAAGAGTATGAAAAAAATAGAAGTTAGTCATTACACAAAACTGTGAAATACACTTCTTTACTTAATTATGATCTATTAATATGAAATTTTACTTGTATAACACATATCTCTTTACTTAATTATGATCTATTAATATGAAATTTTACTTGTATAACACATATCGTGATTTGATATGAAGAGTATGACACAATTTATACTCCATTTATCATGTAACAAATGAGCCTCAATGTATAGTGTGTTTTTGGTTTTCTCTTGACAGGTCATTTTTTTTACAAGCTAGTGATATCATGACATACGATGCTATTGCTTAAATTTTTATACAATGCTATTGCTTACATTTTTTAATTATTTAGAAGAGTAAAATTAAAATTTATTTTTAGTGAAAGTCGCTTTTGACATTTTTAAAATATATGTGATAATTCAACTTATTCCTAGCCATTGATTTAAGATCGATGAAGGGATTTTATGTGGAGGGAGTATTTATTTTTCAAATCCAAAATGTTAAAGAGGATAAAGTGAGTTTTTTTTAATGAAAAATTTGATTGAGTGATTTTATACTAGAAAGAACTAACAGGATAAAATGCAAAGCACAAAAAGTATATCAATGGGGGTGAGAAAAAAAATAAGCCTCACTCCAATGTAGAAAGAAGTAAAGAACCAATATAAAGTACTTGAATAATAATAGTGTCTTGGATGACATAAAGATTCACGAAATACCGGCCTTGAAAAGGATTCTTATTTGGACTAGTATTACAATTTACAGCTACAATTTAAAGTATTTCATCTGGGACTCAAGAGGTTAGACTTTATGCCTATTTTCTTGGTAATTAATAAACTCAAGTTTGCTATAGAAAACTGAGACTGTGGGTGAATATACCAGCAAAAACATTCATTCGAGTTTTAGACAGAGATAAACCAACCTCTAAATCTCCATCAAAGTCCTTCGATTTACTAAGAGACTGTTGGGAATAAATCCTGACACGAAAATAATATTGCGGTAATAAAGAGCAATAAATCTGACAATAATAATATGGTTGAACAACAAGAACAATAAGAGAAATAAACACATCAAGATTTTTACGTGAAAATCCTTCTAAATAAGGGAAAAAATCAAGGACCAAGAGGAGCAACTGATATTACCATAATAAAAAATTTTATACCATAGTCACAAATTGACAAGGGCGGCTCAAGCGCACTAGAGGCCTAAGACCTAAATCAAACGGAGGTCTTAAATTTTTACGTAAAATTAACTTTTTTTTTATAAAATCTATTGTGTTCAATCTTTTTTGTGACACAATACACTAGATAAATCAAACTTCTTCTGATTATCCTTTTTTATATAAAAAATTTTATTTTTTCTACAAATAACATTTAAATCTTTTAGAAAAATCTATAATTTATTATATAAATGAAACCCCTCAAATTTGAGCCTAAGCCCCTGCATGCAGTCCAAATAAACATGTTTATACCAGTAGCAAGCACTATCCAGGTGAAATTTAAGAAGGAAAAAGGCAAAGAAAATTATACATTTGAGTCGCTCACGGTCTTTTAGGACCGAAATCAAAAAGTCCTCTACGCTGTCAACATGTTCATCACGGAGGCGATACTTACTGCCTCTACCTATGTTTTGTAACCGCTTTACTCCATCGGATAGACATGGTGGATCATGCTTCTCATAATCTGCAGAGAGAACCAGCAGTAATCAGTATCTACTCTAGTAATGGTTTAATTTTCTCAGATTTATCTTCTCAATTTGCCCCATCAGTACTCAAATTTAGAGAGAACTAAGCTACAAATTTGAAATTTGAAGTTCAGCAAAACCAATATTAGCCATCAATTCCATGTTGTTTTCTTTACCACACCAATATTGTTTTCTTTGCCACACCAATCCTATGACATCTAGTATAACCATCTTTTTTATTACCTATCAGATTTAGTTCTGTTTCTAATCTCCAAGTGCAAGATCACAATATGTCATCCTTTGAGATTGACCTTCTTAGAATCTTAGCGAAATTTACTCTCATAAGTTTAACCATGGTACCATGTTTGGCCAAGTTAGATTACTTGTCTAATATTTGTATCTTATCTAGTCTACAACTTCACAGAGAAAAGACAAGTGTAAAATGGAGGATGCATGATTAGAAAGCTACTTACATAGTTGGTGCCCATCCGTGACAGTGAAAGATTCAGTCCTTGCTTCTTTAACTTGAATACTATTGAAATCCTAGTCTTCATAAAGACTGAAGAATGTGCAACCTTGCATGGACATCCCAGTCTTCATATAGACTGAAGAATGTGCAAATCTGATCTTATCTATATAACCAATGACTTTATTACGTCTCACATGTACACTTTCTGCAAGAAGAGACATTTTTCCTTCCCTCACTTGCACAACATTGCTACAGAACTCCTCCGATGTCCAATTAGCTCCGTCATCATCTCCAAATTCTCCCTTAAGAACAACTATTTCCACTATAGCTGAGGCTTCTGGCCCAGAGTCAAAAATTGCTCCAGTGTATCATCAACTAGAGCCACTTCAATAGAATTACCTCCATCTCTAATTTCCGCTCCAGCAAGTACAGGAACAGATACTTTTGCCAAGGAACTTCAATTTCAAGCTTCTTGGTTTAGGAGCTTGAATATCTTTTTCAGGTTTTCTGGAGAAGAACATGTCTCAGGATAAGAGATTGACTACATAATTCATTGTGACATTATCACTGGCTAAATGGAAAATAGGAAAACAGGAAACCCCCGAGAATGGATATCACCCCTTAGCGAACAAAAACTTCTACTCTGCCAATTCAAGTTCGCTTTTTACATGAACCAATAAAGTAAATTTAGAAGAAGTCTTTGCAATAAGGACAACAAAGTCATAGAACTAAATCCCCAAGATTTAAGCAGAATAAACTTTCTGGAGGAATTAGTTTCATGTTTTAGGTGGCCTTTGTTTTTGAAAGTTGAAAACCTGAGTTTCCTAAACAAAAATGACACCTTATTAATTCGGAATTTCAGCTGTAAATTAAGTAAGTCATGATGATTCACACGACAGATTAGCAGACGAACACCCGACAAATATTTCACCTGCGGATCAGCTTTGTTGATTTCCCCAATTTTAATGTTGCTAATGATACTAGTCAATTTTTTTTTATCTCGACTAAACTACCTGGTAAATTGAAATACTAGCCGATCAAAATCCATTTACATTTGAATTTGAGTGGAATCTAATTATTCATATTCACAGAGAAAACAAATGTACTTACAACATTATGAATCAATATTTCCAAACGTTGGCTATAGAACGCGATTAAATGTTTTGATAACCATCACCTCCAACATTTTTTCCACGCTAAGTACAAGTAAAGAACAGAGACCTACAAGAATTAAGAAATACAAAAACAGAAACTTGTCAAAGCAAAAGAAATTGTCAGATCAAGAAAAAGAAACATCAAACAGAAGCAATAGTCAGATAAAAAAAGAATCTTGCTTTACTTGGGAAAGACTATTCAGTATCCAAATGAAGCTGCAGAAAACCGATCAGTCAGATTCTCTGTGGCATACTCCTAAACATTTGCATAGGGTGGGTAAGGTAAAGGAGGAGATAAAGTATTTCTTTTTTTGTACACCCCTCCATCCCACATTTTCGGTCTTTGATAACTCAAACTCAGGCCTCAACTTTCGGGGCTCACAACCTTTAAGTCCTTAACTTTAAGGCGAATGGTGCGTACCGTTGGAGCAAATCCGTTTAGTCTAAGGTAAAGGAGTATTTTTTTATTAATAGTGTTAAATGACCACAAAAATTTAGCTCAAATTTGATCATATTAATAAAAAGATTGTATTATTCTTTCTTTTCAAATAGATAAAGTTATTTAATTTTTAAAGTAAAAAAATAAAAATATCAAAAAGTTAAATAGTTCATAATGTGAAGATAACTTTTTTCTATTGTGACAAAAAAATTGTGGACTAAAGGACTTTTCCTTTTTTTACTTTCAAAAGAAATTGAGAACGAGGGAAGAAAAAACAAGAAAGGAATTCGAATGTACTGTTATGATCTCGGACAGAATAAGCAAATCATAAATAAAATAATAATAATAATAATATAGAGATTTTATGTGAAAACTCTTAACGGAAAAATCACGAGCAGAGCTAGATGAAATTCAGAGGAATACAAGGTACTTATATAATAAGTACTTACAATAGTCTCAATTTTCTGTTTGTATAAAAATATCTGAAACAGCCCACTAAACGTACTTATATAATAAGAAAAATCACAGAAACTAGCATCTTTAAAACTATAATTACAATAAATAGCAACACTTTTTCAAAATTACAACTTATAGTAAAAGTAGCAATATTTTACCTACTTCATAGTAATAGAAGAATATGTATTTTTCAGTTGTGCATATGTATTTATGAGTAATACATATATATTTGTATATGTATTTATGTATTTATGTAGCAACATTTATTTAAACACAAATACAATTTGCTATTTTTCGTAATTATGAAACTGTTGCTATAAAAGTCATAATTAAGGCTACAGAGTTGTTATTTCTGAAATTTTTCCATAATAATACATGCGTACAAATAAATACTAGGCCCACAAACATGGATTGCACCGCATACTTTTTAGTATAAATAACATAAATACCAATCCTTTTGGAAGTAATTATACACTCTCTCATTTTTTTAATTACTTTACTCTCTCTCCCTATTAATTAAATCTAACCTTTAACAAAAAAAAAATTGCCAAAACCAATCGACATTTATCTACCATCTATAAACTGCAACAAAATAATACGATGATAGAGACATCAAAATAATATAATTAAATCTAACCTTTACACAAAAATTTTCTCAAAGTCGTCTGACATTCATCTACCACCTGCGAACTATATTAAAATAATACAATAATAAAGATATCAAAATAGGGTGAAAATCATTTTCACCCCCCAACTTTGATTAAAAAATCAAACTCCCGCCTCAACATTGAACACTAATCATATTCCCCCTTTTATCCCATGCAATGTCCATTTTGTCCTTATAATTTTAATCCTATATTTATGTAATATTTTTTTATATTATATGTAATGAATATTTTTTTAACATGGATATTTGTAGCATTTTATTTAATTTTATTAACTTTATAAGCAAATTAATATTTTCTTAATAAATTTATCCCAAAATTCAATGTTAATTTTTAAGATCGTTATTTTAGTATTATATGTATTAAAGAGTCGTTTGGTGTGAGGAATAATTATAATAATTCAGAGATAAAGTTCGTGATTATTTATCCTGCGTTTAATTAGACTTATTAGGTAGTCTCAAAATTATTTGTCACACCATTTATACCACAGTGATGAGATAAGTTATCACACATACATGTTAGTACAACTTATTTTGTGATAACTAATTTCGGAATAACTTGTTTCCAAACAACCCACCCCTAAGTGTGTATATATACATATGTATGTACATGCATGTGCGTATATTTTCATGTTTTATCACTCTCTTACTAAATTCGTTTCATATTACTTAACTTTTTATTGATATAACACAATCCTTAAAAAAATTTTACTTAGAGGTATATTTTATTAAATTAACCTTATTAATGATAATTTGAAACTTTAAATTTATCTATACTGTTACTTTATATAGTTATTTAACACTAAAGGGTAGAAAGAAAACATAATACAATTCTTTTGATTTCACAAATTGAGCAAATAAATTAAAATATTTATTTTTAGTATAAGAATCAAGTGATAAGAAACGATATTATCTATTATCTATATCAGTAAGTAAGTTGTGATTGTCATTAATAGAGTATTACATATTTTATAATTTATATAATAAATATAATCTTTAAAATTTGACCTTATTTTTATTCGAGAAAAACATCTAGTACCCCCGAACTATGACCAAATTTATTACAATACACGTTAACTTCACGGGGGTCCTATTACCCCTTAAACTAAATTTTAGCGTATTTTTGTCAATCTTTTTAGCTAACGTAATACCTTTTGTCAATCATTTTAGATGGCGTGACACCTTTGATGTGAGCTACATTTTATGTAATAAAGGTGTCACATTAACACAAAAAATGACAAAAATACGCTAAATTTGAGTTCAGGGGATAGTAGGACCCCTGTGAAGTTGGAGTGTGTCGTAACAACTTTGGCCATAGTTTGGGGTGGTACTAGAGGCTTATTGCTTTCATTTATTGTTTGTATTTTTTTGCATTTAAATATGTTTATAAAATTAGTATTACTTATTATTTTCACTTGTAAAATAAATATTATAGTTTTGGTTATTATTAATAAAACTAATTTTCTTATCATGTTAATTTACTTCATAAAGATCATCATTAGCTTATATACTTAATTAGTATTTCTTACTTTTTTCCTAGAAGATAATGTTTATGTTTTTATAAAAATTTTGTTATATGATTTTTTTTTTAATGAAAATATGATGATTTTAAAGAAGTTAAAAAAAAAAGAATAAAACAATTGATGATAAAGGGTAAAATAGGAATTTTAAAAAGTCAATTAGGATAAAGGGGGAGTATGATTATTGTTCAAAGTTGAGGGGGTAGTTTGATTTTTAAGACAAAGTTGGGGAGGAAAATGATTTGACCCTATCAAAATAATACAACTAAACTTAACTTTTACACGAAAAAATTCTCAAAACAGAGATATAAATACAATACAATTAAACCTAACCTTTATCTAAAAATTTTCTCAAAGCCGACCGACATTCATCTACCACATATAAATTCATCTACCACATGTAAATTCATCTACCATCTGTAAATTCATATACGACGTGTAAACTATAAATATATCTTGATTAATAAATAAACATGTCTATTACACTATAAATATATAGTCATTGGATTAAAATTCTACTTTCACTTTTTTTAATCTTATTTTTGAATAAAATTATTTGATATCATTAGAATTCAATTCAGTTAGTACTTTTCTAAAAGCTAGATTGTTAATTTAACTAAATATCCTAATATTATCTCACGTGGATAAAAGAAAAAAAAAAGAAATTTGTATACAACTAGAGTGGCTAGACAATTTTTTTATTACGAAATATAATCCAAAGAATTTGATAAAGGTTATAAATAAGTCAATTTCAAATTATTTATTATACATAAGTCATTATAAAAAAATCACAAAAAAACATCTCAGTTATCAATTACCTATTCAGAATAGATGATAATTTATTATTTAAACTTCAAGAACATACAAAAATCATTAAAGAGAATTTCTCAATTAGTAAAAGTCTAACAAAAATGCATGATAATTTATTTTTATAACATAAAAAATATATTAAAATTTTAGAAAACTTACCTCAAATTACAAGAAAAATTGTCTCTTCAATCATAAATACTGTTAATATTTCACTAAAAACTTCTCAATTAGCAATTGTCTATCACGAATACATGATGATTTGTTCTAAACTTCAAAAACATACTAATTAAAATTTTAGAAAACTACCTCAAATCACAAGCAAATTTATTTCTTTAATCATAAATATTATCAAGATTGTAAACATCCAAAACAAAAATATTAGAAGACATACCATAAATCACAATCAAATTTATGAACAACGATAATAAAGAAAAAAAATATTTGAGAACTATATTGTCGACGTATTATTGTAGAAAGGAAGAATTCTCAATTTACAAGAAATTTTAGGTTTAGTTTACTTTCCTTCTTTGTCAATTCAGTTTGTATTTATTTAATATAATAAATTAGCCTTTGTGATTTTTTTATTTCCATGTTCTGTTTGGTTTTTCTTTTTTCTTTCTTCTTCTGTTTTTTTTTCCCTTTTTCGTCTACACGTTTTCTTTGTTCCTTTTTAATTCAATTTAGCTTTCTTTTCATTTATGTATTTTCCTTTTTTTGTTCTTTTTTTTTTTTTTGCTTTGGACATTTTTTTTTTCTATTCTTTTCAATTCAAATCAATATTGTTTTTTATTTATTTAATTTATTAATAAATTACATATAGGGTAAGCTTTGAATTGATTTAAACTTTCTTTCCTGACTCAATAAGGATTTTAATTAATTTCAAAGTTCTAATATTAATAATAACTAAATAATAATTTGAGAAAAATAATGAAAAGACGATTCTGTCTAAAAAAAAGACTTTTAATTAAGGGCAAAAAGTTCAAATCACTTTTCTAAGGGTGTTCACACTTTTAATATACTATAGATATAAATATAGATATAGATATAGATTATAGATATAGATTATAGATATGGATATATAACCAAGTTTTATTAAATATAGATTTACAAATTCTAATAAAAGCTTGTTTAATTATAATATCTTTTACAGTAGTTTATTTATTGTCTTTCTAAATTCAATATATGCAATATAACTTTCAAAACATAATAGTAAATATCTTATCTTTACACAAAAAAAATTAAAATCTAATCGGACATTCATCAACAAAAATAAAAATAAAAATACAATAAAATAATACGATAATCAAAATTTCAGAACAATGTGATTTTAAACCTAACCTTTAGGTATTCCTAATAGTGCCTCTCGGCACCTCCCTGTGCTGTTTTAATGTGTAATACTACTAATCATGCTTACAAAAAAAAAAAAATCTAACCTTTACACAAAACTTTCGCAAAGCTCGATCAAACATTTGCCTACAACCTTTATTTAAATAGTTAATTAGTTATACAAATCGACTCATCTCCATGAAAAACTCAAGTTCTTTCAAAGTTTCTTCATTAATTTTCTTTGAATCCTGGTTATTTTTATTATGATATGATGTTCAAAGTTCATCATGAAGTTTGCTTTGAATACCATAACTTTTTCTCTCAAATCAATAATATTCTTCTTCCCTACCCATATTTTGCTTCTTCTTCGCGGCATCTCTTAATTGTTTATGAGGATTGAGAAATATGTGAACCAGTTTATGAGAAAATTGAGATTAAAAAGGTTTTATAATTATGTTATATAGTTTAATTGGGGAAAATAATTTATTTAAGGTAAATTTTAATAAATAAAGTTGTTCATAATTATTAGGATTTCCTACCTAATTCAACAAAAATATTAATAATCAAAATTTTAATTAACTTCAAAATTATAAATATTATGAATAAATTTTTCTTGTTGAAAAACTTAATTTCTATATTGGAATTGCAATAATTACGTTGCTTAAGCCTATTATGAACTTTCCATATATAGTATTGAATATTGTACTTATGCAAATCAAAGTGACTAATATACAATATGGTTATATAATGTGGATTCGTGTGCCTAATAATTGGAAACAAGTCAATACTTTTTATTATATAAAAAAGGTTTTTACTATATATACACATTACAAAAGTTCTATTATTTCTTGTGAGTAAATTGAGAAACTTTTTCTTTTATATTTTATCATTTATTCTTCTCTTACTATTTATTTTAGGATTTTATAATTTTTTAAATATATTTTCTTTTAATATATAATTTAGGATTCCTTAATTAAACATTATAAAAATAATAATATAATACTTAAAGTAAAATAGGTGTAAAGACAATTTTGTCTATTGTAAAGTATTTTAATAAAGGACAATAAGTTCAAATCATTTTTCTAAGAATTTTCTCACTTTTAATATATTATTATAGATATAGATATAGATATAAAAGAGAGAATAAAGTTTTGGTCTTCTTTACATTAAAATTCATGATATGAAAATCTTACATGTGACATTGTTTTGTCATAATTCTCCATTAAGACTTCCCACATGAACATTTCTAATTGGTTGAATCTTTTTCTTGGTTTTATTAAATTATTTTCTTCTTCATCTTAAAATATTTGTCACATTTCGCTTTAGAGGATCAAATTATATGAACTTTAATTAATTTTTTTAAGAAAAAAATATTATTATGTTAATATAATCATTGCATTTTATGATATTTATTTTTCATATAGTTTCGAATATCTAATTTCTAATTTTATTGAATTAATATAACATAATTTAGCTTAAAAATAAGTCAAATTGTCTTATAAAAAATAAAATGATATAATTTGAATAACTTTTGAAGACAACCTTTGTTTACCACTGTCACACCCCTTTTTCTAACTCCAAAAAGATTAGATTTTAAGTTTCGAAAGAGTTTTCATTATTAAAGTGACAAAAGATGAAAATTTATTTTGAAAAGGATTCATTTTGTTCAAAACTCAGAGTCGCCACTTGGCATAATCCGGTGTGCCAAGTCACCTTTGAAAAACCCTTTTCAAAACAATTTTGACTCTATAAACTGATCCGCGAATAGAGATTCCGACTAAGGAATTCTATTGACCGAGGGGAAGGTGTTAGGCACCCCTTGTCCCCGTGGTTTGGCCACGGTCGCTTGGTGGAGTGTATTGGCTATTTTGGCATTACGAATGTATAAACCACACAAAAACACATAAAAAAATCAAACCAACAAACCAAACAAAATGAATAAAAGTATAGTGTTCAGTCCAATTATACAATCCCAAAATAAATAAAAATGAGAAAATGAATCCTATCTAGCCTATACTAATCCTAACTATGCTCTCAGGTTTTACACGATGCCTTGGGCCTTGATCACGAGCATCCTCCGAGTACAAGATACCTCGGGGCATTTTCCGGTGAATAAGTACATAAGGCCTCAGGGCATTCCCCTATTAAATGAATACATTTCTCAACCTTGTGCGCTAAAAATAGAAAGAACCAATCACCAAATATTCACATATTCAACAAATCACCAAGAGTCCTAAATTTTGCCTACCCAAAACCTATTTTACCTATTCATTCCAACATATCATAATTCTGTCGCGTTCCAACAACATTTATGCGTGTTTCGAATTTAACAAAAACTACAATAAATCAAAATTGATCCTATTCAACCATTTTTATCAAGTTTCCAACTCTCACCTCCCAACTTTATTTTCGACCACATGATTTAACCAATTTTGATGAAGAATCAACAAGTGGATATCAACAAACATTCACGGTGAACCAAAATATATCAACATCAACAAACAAGAATCCACACATAATGAATTTAACAAAAGAAATATCAAACAATTAGAAACTAATAGAGAACGAGATGAAAATTGGACCTTAATGTCGCTTTCATTCAATCAAACGGAGGAGCTTCGTGGATTCGAAACCTCGACTTAAACCGACTTCGAACAAAACCCAATACCAAAAATCCGAAAAGCAGTTTCGAAGAAGAAACACGAACCAAACCTCGACACGAGAACCAAAAACCGAACCCAGAACGACAACTAATGGACTCAAAGTTCGATTTTGATCTCGAATCACTAAAATAGACGAACCCAAAGCTTCAAAAATCTGGTAGAAAACTAAAAAAATCCACACGACTTGAATTCCGGTGAGATAACAGTGACCAAAACAGACGGAAGTAAGTCGAATTCCGACGAAGCAAAATATTTCCTAAACGGGGGAGCTTGAAAACGTTCAAAAATGGACTGTTCCGGCGATATTATCGTCTCCCTATTGGATTCGCCCAGAAGTCAAGAGAGAACGATGAGGTTTCGGTGAAGTAGTCGCCGGAACAGCTACCAAACCCATCGGAACCCATTTTCGAGTAACCCAGAATCAACCCCGTTTTTTTCTACATTACAGATCTCGACCTTGAATCCCTCTCTCTCTCTCTCAAATCTCTCCGTCAGCTCTCCATATCTCTATGTGGTGTGCGTGCGATTGATATGTGACTGGTGAGATTGGTTCGTTCTTTGTCAATTTTATTTTAGTGGGAGCTTCAGTGAGGCTCGTCCATGGCCGTGGGTATGTGCAAAGGTGTATGGATTCAAAATGGAAAACTGATGGAGAAGGTTCGTGACGACGGAGACCCCCCTTTTCAATCTACTCCATTTTTTTCATTTGTTCTTTTTGAATATTCCGTGAGTGTATATGTGTTCAGTGGAGAATGTGTGAAGAGAGATTGTGTGGGTATATTTTTGTGAATTTTCTAGTGAAGAAGATGATCGCCCCTTTTTCTAATTTTGATGCTATATTCTGAGGATGATGACAAAATGGGTCCTTTCTTTGTTCGATGTACCCTGTGGGTCCCCCTTCTTTTTGTTGTTAATGTATTATGTATAGGGTGTATGTATATGCCTTTTCTGTTTATCCTTGTGGACCCCTCCCTTTGTTTCCTTTTAGAAAGTTTGTTAGAAAGAAAAATAAATATGGGGTAGGGGGTAAGGTCACATGGGTAGGTAGAGTGTAAGGATAAAGTTTGTTAGGATAGGATCCAAACGAGATAAAATTTGTTAAGGGTTGTTATTTTTGTCATTTTATGGAGGGTATAATCACGTGGGTAAGGGTGTATGATGAAGTGAGGTAAAAATGAATATAATTGGACTTGGGAGGGACAAAATTAGGTGTCTACAGCATGCCCCCTTCGAATGTAAACATGTAGTGTTTTCAGACAAAGAAGTAGACAACAAGACAGAATTTTGTCCCAACCGTTATTTAAAGGAAGAAACAAAAGAAAGAAGGACAACTGGGTCTTGACTTAGGACATCCTACCTACCCAAGTTATGAGGGAATCGAGTGACAGGTATCTCAAAGGATTGAAAAGAGATGGACTATACCGAGTTGGAGAGTCGAGTGAGGTTCCCTCGAGGTTTCGGTCCACGGCTCTGTCATTACATTAATAAATGAAAATTACAAGTTAAAGCATAAATGAAATTACAAAAATCCTATCTATACAGCTTCTTTTGGACTCTTGACTTGAGTTTCATCACCCTATTCTTCAGGCGGGCTCCTGACTTGCTATTTCTTTAACTTGTTGATTGCCTTTCAATTTCTTCACCCTGTTCTCTAGGCGAGCTCCTGACTTGCTATTTTTCAATCTGTTTTACTTTCAATTTCTTCACCTTGTTGCTTGGTTTTCCATTTATTCGCCCTGTGCTTTGGGCATGCTCCTGAAATCACATCAAAAATGAAAAAAAAACTATCCCAAATAAAGAAATGCATTTTCTATGAGTTAATTGGAATGACTCAACTAAAAGGTACGTCTTATAGGAATCAAAGGGATTGACTTTACTAAAAGGTACGTCTTATAGGAATCAAAGGGGATGACTCGACTAAAAGGTACATCTTAAAGGAATCAATAGGAAAGACTCGACTAAAAAGGTACGTCTTATAGGGGTCAAGGGAAATGACTCGACTAAAAGGTACGTCTTATAGGAATCAAAGGAATGACTCGACTAAAAGGCATGTCTTATAGGAATCAAAGGTATGACTCGACTAAAAGGCACGTCTTATAGGAATCAAAGGGGATGACTCGACTAAAAGGTACGTCTGATAGGAACCAATAGGAATGACTCGTCTAAAAGGTACGTCTTATAGGAATCAATGAGGATGACTCGACTAAAAGGTACGTCTTATAGAAACAAAAGGGATGAATCGACTAAAAGGTACGTCTTATAGGAATCAACAGGAATGACTCGACTAAAAGGTACGTCTTATAGGAATCAAAGGGGATGATTCGACTAAAAGGTACGTCTTATAGGAATCAAAGGGGATCACTCAACTAAAAGGTACGTCTTATAGGAATCAAAGGGGATGCCTCGACTAAAAGATACGTCTTATAGGAATCAAAGGGGATGACTCTACTAAAAGATACGTCTTCTAGGAGTCAAGGTGAATGACTCGACTAAAAGGTACGTCTTCTAGGAATCAAGACTTAAGTTAGGAAGTGCATTACCTAAGAAGAAAAATTCGAATTACCCAATCAAGGAAGTGTGTTTCCTTATCAATGTTATTTGAATTATCAAAACAATGAAGTGCGTCTCCTTACCAATCAAGGAAGTGTGTTTCAAAACAATGTTGCTTGAATTACCAAAACAAGGAAGTGCGTCTCCTAGAGATCTTGAATTATGAGTTTTACCACGGTTTTGATTACCAAACCTGTGCAGCAACCTTGTCTCTTGCATTTGTTGAGGTGAGAAATTATGTCCTTTGATGTTTAGGCTCTAAAATCCTTGATCTGAATGCAACATGTATTCCTATTACATACAAAGAAAACATGTGAGTTTAAAAACATGGTGGCTAGTTTGTGGCTTTGGCTTTTGAGGCAATTGCTCTTGCCCCCGTGACATTTAGCTTTGCTTCCAACCATTAGCATATGTCATTGACTTACTGTATCATTGACTCAAACTCAGCTTATTAAGAGTGACTCTGAAACAAACACAATATTTCTGCTTTGTCGTGTTTCTCAAATAAACCCTTTGAACCTTGGTCTTTCCATGAGTTCCCCGACTTCTCTGTTGACAAAACTTCCTGCATGCTTTTTTTTGGGCTCACAATCATGTCTTTTTCATGTGCTAGCTTTTGTCTTGCTTTGTGCAATTAAAGAAGCTGGTAGCCAGTTTTGAAATCTTTTCTCACTTGTTTTGACACTAACTTGACTCAAAGACAAGAGAAAAATGACAATGACTTTTATTTGGATAATTGACTCAAGAAAACAAAATAAAAATAAAGAGAAGAAAGAAAAGACGATGAGTGTCCCCATTTGAAACAAAGAAATGAAAACTTTTTCTGGACAAGACAGTCAACTCTAATGATTATGCCATGCATTTTGGATTAAGCTACCTGATCTTTCCATCCAAACTTTCTACCAATTATTGTTGAGTTAATGGCATTGAAACTGAGTTGCTCTCTTAGTCCAATTGCATTCAGACCTCATTCAGCTAGTGACGCCTTGAAGGGTCTTTTCCTCAGCTCACCATTATCTTATGATGTCTATGAGGGTTTTTACTAATGAGACTCTCTTATTCTCATTTCTCCCAACTCACAATCATCTCACGGTGCCCGTGAGGGTTTTCACCAATAAGACTCTCTCATTTTTTATCTCTCTCAACTTACTATAGCCTTACGGTGCCCGTGAGGGTTTTCACCAATAAGACTCTCTCATTTTTATTTCTCTCTTGATTTCTTGTGCTGATGAAGACAGGTAGTTCCCCAAATACATCATCATATCCCTTGAATGTTTTACCTTAACATCCCTAAATATTGATCTAAAGGTCTTTCTTTGGTTGTAACTTGGCTTTAGGATAGGGTTAGAAAGAAAGAATGGCGTGAGGCCTAAACGACACTTGCAGTGGGTTAGGACTTACAACTTTTGGAATCGACTCAAACAATGAGGATTAACTCATGCCCCAGTTTCTTTTGACTGGGTGATTCTAAATTGTTTATTTGGTTGGACCGAGCCCTTAGTAGGGCAGCCTACGTATCTCACCCCTGAGAGAGGAGAATCGGGTCATGCGTAGTTCTGACAGCTTGTTCCGTTGCTTGATTCTGATTTCTTTGTTTTTCTCTTTTATTGACTTTTTTTCTCTTTTTTTCTGACTCTATTTTTCTTGACACTCTTTTTTTGGAAATATTTTTGTCTCTTTTCTGTAGTTTTTTGACTTTATCTTTTTACTCGACACTATTCTTTGAACTTTGCTTACTCTATCTTGATTTCAAAAGAGAGGTATGAAAGAAAATAACACTAAGGCTCAAATGGGGTAAACAAAGGATGACACAATGTTTGGATAGCAGAATGAAATGCCTTCATCATATCAATCCTTGAGAATGCAAGTACAAAACAAGCAATTGGAAGTGAGAGATAAAGATCATTTGCGACATATTTTTAAGCAAATTGAGTCTGTGTGTCACTACTTCTTCTGTAAACTCCACCTTGGTTGTACATTCCTCACAACAAATGACTCATGCTTTCGTGGAGCTGCTTATCTTCTTGTTTCTCTTGATATAGCAATCACACGTCCACTATTTGACCTAATTGGGACCTGCCTTTCGATCGATGGCCAAGTTGTTCTTGTGATTCTCAAAATAATTGCCTTAACTTGTCACCAAATGTCTCAACACTCTAACTATTTTCTCATATGCTCTCTTTTTCTAACTTTAACCCTCTGATTCAATGTTCATGCTTAAACTGGATTTTAAGATCTGGCTGAAAATTTCACTAGCATGTCATATCACTAGAGTTAACACAAAATGTACTATATAAAGAAAACAAACAAACAACACATATTTAAAACACAAAAGAAAATGAGACACTTCATTTAGTCAAAACAAAAGATAGAAGGGTTTGAACATAAACAACAAAAGGACAAAACAAGACAGATCCCGAACTACAACCCTGAAATAATTTGGAGAACAGAAAATAAAACAAAACAAACTACCAAACCCCTTCCTACTAAGGAGAGGGGTGACTTCTCAATTGCTCAGCCTGACATCTTAGCCACTGGTTTGCATATCAGCATGACTAGAGTTTTCCTCACTATCAATGTTCTGCACCATGATTGATTTATCTTGAATCATCTTTTCAATTTCTCTTTTCAAAGCGCGACAATCTTCAATACTGTGACCCTGAATATCGGAATGATATGTACATCGTACATTAGGATCAAAACTTCTTGAATGTGGGTCAAGAGTATACCCAAGGAGAGGAGTGATCATGCCCTGCTGTACCAATGTCTGGAATAAACTTGCATACGACTCTCCAATGGGAGTAAAATTATCCTTTTTCTTCCTCATCATTGCGAACTCTGGCCTTGGATGAAACGTGAATTTAGAGGTTCCTTGATAAATTTATGGGGGTTGAGGATGATGTTGAGGGACAGGTGCATACCATTGTGGATAAGAAGACGGATGGGTAAACAATTGTGCATTATTCAAAGGACATTGAGAAAGTTGAATGAAACTCCTTGTATTTTCCAAAGATGCACCTTGTTGCAGATGAGTAAGTGGATTTGATATGTAAGCTCGGGATTGAGGCTGACAGTATTGGTGAGTTGGACTCTCAAACTCTGCTTTGGCACTGGCACAACAATAGGTGTGTTTACCTTCTTCTTTTCTTCAGTTTCCCTGGATTGATTGCAATACCGTCCTAAATATTTAACAGAATCCTTCTTCCCATCATGTTCCTTAAATTTTGATATCTCAAAGCTTTGAAGAAGGTTGATACTTGAAGACATACCCCAGTCTTTATACAAAATATCTTCTTTACCCACAAATCCCAGGAAACTTTCCATATCATTTTCTACACTCTTCACTTTCCCCACCATTTTCTCTGATTTTTCTGGTATGCTAGGCTTCTTGGTAAGAAATTTTGGCATTCCTCTTAACTTAACTGTAGGCTCAAGAGTATAGCAATGATTATCAAAAGCCTTGAACATGGGTCCACTAGCAGATTGGGGCAGCACAACTGTTGGATTGATAGGCAATGTGGAAGCCTCAGTAGAAGGTTGAGCAATAAAAACACAGATGGTATGTGGTGCTATGAATGTGGTAGGCTTATACTGAGGAGCTAAAGAATGATAGGTGGAAGCATTGGGGTGCATTTGACGTGAAATAGATTCTACGGCATGCTGTGATGTATCAACAACAGTAAGAAACTGACTTAGCAATTTTGGTGGAAGACTCAAGGTATTTGCAGGGACAAAAGTGGGGAACGAAGGTGGAGGCAGCCCACTAGCCCAAGCTCGGTACATTTCCATCATTTGTTGTCTCAGTCTCAAATTCTCTTCTTTTAAACTCTCAATTTCCTGACTCTTTGTTTCATCCATGATGTCACTCTCTATATCCTTGTTGGACACAACTAACTCTTCCTTGGATTTGGTGTGATGTGGAGGACCAGCCAGGAAGCCACAAACCAACTACCTTAAACTAACTGAATAAAAGATAGCAAATGGTTAGAGTTCAACAGTTTTTCAAAACCTCTTTTTTTTCTTAAATAGATCACCGAACCCAAGAAGCGCGCTTACGTATCTCACTCCCGAAAAAGGAGAATCAGGTGTGCGTAGTTCGTGAAGTCTTGCCAAAATGGCCGATTAAACTCTTTTTCTTTCTTTTTTCTTTTTCTTGAAACTTTAAAAAGAAAAGAAAAATAAAAATTTGTCAAAAGAAATGACGAAAATATTTTTGAATTCTTCGGCTTTAACATCCCTATACAAAATGAAACCTATGATTACCAAAGAAAATCTTTTTGGGTTTTTTATTTTGAATTTCATATGAAAACGAAACTTGAACCTATTAAATGAAAAATCTTTTTGTAGTTTTCTTTTAAAGACGTATATGAAACGCCTACTCTAAATGGAGAGTGAAGAAATATTTTTGAATTTTTCAAACAAGATCCCCGAACCAACAATAGGCTGCCTACGTATCTCACTCCCGAAAGACACAACCAAAGACAAACAAATAAAATCTTTTTTTTGGATTTTTAATTAGACACTTTAACTAAAACTGACACCAACAATTATGAAGGAAAATCTTTTTGGCATTTTCACTATATAAGAATGTACAAAGCACCAATTGAAAGGAAAAAATATTTTTGGAGTTTTCGAATTATGAATGCTTACTAAAGAAATAAAAGGAAAATTTTTTAACGTTTTTGATTTTGTGGGAAATGAGTGCAAAAAGTAAAAAAACATTTTTTTTTTTTAATTTTTGAATTGTGAAAAACAAAAGCCATAAAGAACCCTAAAAACTACCAAATCTTTTTTTTTTCTTCACTCTTTTTTCTTCTTTTTTTTTTCAATAATTTCTTGCCTACACACTTTGCCTCTAACTCATGTTTTTGACCAAACCAGTTGGTCAAATAACCTCGTTACCCTCAAAGATGCAGCATTTAGCACGTAGGGATGCCTTAGAGGTGAGTCTTCTACAAAGGGCCAAGTGGGCCCTACTAGGTCTTCAATATGATGCACGTAAGCATGACCTAAAGGCTGACCTACGTTGGGGTTCACTAACAAGGCTGTTCGGGGGAGCATATGGTCGATAGTGACTGCTTATCTTTCCACTTACTCCATACATCCAACGCCCCCCCCCCCTTAAAATAAAGGTGACTCAACTAGAGTTCGTGCGCACGACGTGGGCTCCGAGACTTATTGCGGAAAGAATGACTCGGGTTATGCACATGATGTCAGATATAAAAGCGGTAATACATAGGATAAATACTTTAAACAAAGAGCACGAAAATACACAAAAGTGAAAACACAAACAAAATCACAAACAATGCTTATACACTCGTAATGCCAAAAGCGGCCGATACGACTCCAAAAAAAAAGCTCGGATTCTGAAATTGTCCCCAGAAGAGTCGCCAGAACTGTCACACCCCTTTTTATAACTCCAAAAAGATAAGATTTTAAGTTTCGAAAGGTTTTTTATTATTAAAGTATCAAAAGATGAAAATTTATTTTGAAAAGGATTCATTTTGTTCAAAACTCAAAGTCGCCACTTGGCATAATCCGGTGTGCCAAGTCACCTTTGGAAAACCCTTTTCAAAATAATTTTGACTCTATAAACTGATCCGCGAACAGAGATTCCGACTAAGGAATTCTGTGACCGAGGGGAAGGTGTTAGGCACCCCTTGGCCCCATGGTTTGACCACGGTCGCTTGGTGGAGTGTATTGGCTATTTTGGCATTACGAATGTATAAACCACACAAAAACACAATAAACAATCAAACCAACAAACCAAACCAAACGAATAAAAGTATGTTGTTCAGTCCAATTATACAATCCCAAAATAAATAAAAATGTGAAAATGAATCCTATCTAGCCTATACTAATCCTAACTATGCTCTCAGGTTTTACCCGATGCCTCAGACCTTGGTCACGAGCATCCTCCGAGTACAAGATACCTTGGAGAATTTCCCGGTGAATAAGTACATAAGGCCTCAAGGCATTCCCCGATTAAATGAATACATTTCTCAACCTTATGCGCTAAAAATACAAAGAACCAATCACCAAATATTCACACATTCAACAAATCACCAAGAGTCCTAAATTTTGCCTACCCAAAACCTATTTTTCCTATTCATTTCAACATATCATAATTCTGTCGCGTTCCAACAATATTCATGCGTGTTTCGAATTTAACAAAAACTACAATAAACCAAAATTGATCCTATTCAACATTTTTATCAAGTTTCCAACTCTCACCCCCAACTTCATTTTCGACCACATGATTTAACCAATTTCGATGAAGAATCAACAAGTGGATATCAACAAACATTCACGGTGAACCAAAATATATCAACATCAACAAACAAGAATCCACACATAATGAATTTAACAAATGAAATATCAAACAATTAGAAACTAATAGAGAACGAGATAAAAATTGGACCTTAATGTCGCTTTCATTCAATCAAACGGAGGAGCTTCGTGGATTAGAAACCTCGACTTAAACTGACTTCGAACAAAACCCAATACCAAAAATCCGAAAAGCAGTTTCGAAGAAGAAACACGGACCAAACCTCGACATGAGAACCAAAAACCGAATCCAGAACAACGACTAATGAACTCAAAGTTTGGTTTTGATCTCGAATCACTAAAATAGACGAACCCAAAGCTTCAAAAATCTGGTAGAAAACTAAAAAAATCCACACGACTTGAATTTTGGTGAGATAACAGTGACCAAAACAGACGGAAGTAAGTCGGATTCCGGCGAAGCAGAATATTTTCTAAACGGGGGCACTTGAAAACGTTCAAAAATGGACTGTTCCGACAAGATTATCGTCTCCCTATTGGATTCTCCCAGAAGTCAAGAGAGAACGATGAGGTTCCGACGAAGTAGGCGCCGGAACAGCTACCAAACCCACCGGAACCCATTTTCGAGTAACTCAAAATCAACCCCACTTTCTTCTACATTACAGATCTTGACCTCGAATCCCTCTCTCTCTCTCTCGAATCTCTCCATCAGCTGTCCATATCTCTATATGGTGTGCGTGTGATTGATACGTGACTGGTGAGATTAGTTCGTTGTTTGTTGATTTTATTTTAGTGGGAGCTTCAGTGAGGCTCGTCCATGGTCGTGGGTATGTGCAAAGGTGTATGGATTGAAAATGAAAAATTGATGGAGAAGGTTCGTGATGACGGAGACCCCCCTTTTCAATCTACTCCATTTTTTTCTTTTGTTCTTTTTGAATATTCCGTGAGTGTATACGTGTTTAGTGGAGAGTGTGTGAAGAGAGATTGTGTGGGTATATTTTTGTGAATTTTCTGGTGAAGAAGATGATCTCCCCCTTTTCTAATTTTGATGCTATATTCTGAGGATGATGACAAAATGGGTCCTTTCTTTGTTCGATGTACCCTGTGGGTCCCCCTTCTTTTTGTTGTTAATGTATTATGTATAGGGTGTATGTATATGCCTTTTCTGTTTATCCTTGTGGACCCCTCCCTTTGTTTCCTTTTAGAAAGTTTGTTAGAAAGAAAAATAAATGTGGGGTAGGGGGTAAGGTCACATGGGTAGGTGGGGTGTAAGGATAAAGTTTGTTAGAATAGGATCCAAACAAGATAAAATTTGTTAAGGGTTGTTATTTTTATCATTTTATGGAGGGTATAATCACGTGGGTAAGGTTGTATGATAAAGTAAGGTAAAAATGGATAAAATTGGACTTGGAAGGGACAAAATTAGGTGTCTACAACCACTAAAGCATAGAGAATATTTAGTATGCGTTTGGCCATAAAAACTAATTTTTTTTAAGTTGGAGTTGGAGTTGGAGTTGAAGTTGAAGTTGGAATTGAAGTTGGAGCTGTGTTTGGCCATGTGTTTTTGAAAGATTTTTTTTAACCTTTGAAAAGTCTTTTTTAAATGTAATTTTATGCCCTCAACTTTTAAAAACTATTAAAATTGCCCAAATAACTACTTTACCGACTAATATACAATCAAATGTGATTCTTAAATAATGAGAAAGATTCAAATAATTTTTGTTACAGTATTAACCTTTCTGTAACACCAGCTAACCAAATAACAATACAACTAGGGTGGACATTCGATTTGTTCGACTTGATTGTTTAATACCGATTCAGTTTTTCAATTTTTCGATTGTAAAAAATGACAACCGTAACCAAATCGAAATAAATTTGATTTGATTCAGTTTTTATAAATTCGGTTCGGTTATTTCAAATTTTTATTTTGATTTTTAAGATTAAAGTAGTGAGTCTTTCTTTGTCATGACTGAACATTTAAAATTGGTGATTTTGCTTAGAATTATTTTTTTTTAAAACCTATTTTTCATTTCCAAATATAAATAACTCAACATGAATGAAATGAAATGAAATAACTCCAAAAAATATTATTTATACTAATTTTGGTTTTTTGATTTAACCATTTTTTTTTTTTTGAAAAATAAAAAACCGAACCGTTTAACCAAATTTCTAAAATTTGAAATAAAAATTGATTCGAAAAACGAAAAAATGAAATCAAAATTAAATTTCGGTTTGGACCAAAATATGTCCACCCCTATATACAACAGCTAGCCAAATAATCAAATAACAAGTTGGTGACTTCATATTTTGTAGCATCACTTTACCAAGTGAACTGCTTTCTTACCTTTCTTTTGATGCACTAGTATTGGTAACATTTTGATGTCATTTTAAATTCTTTGAATTGTACTTATACAAATAAAAATAATTAATTTGAGATTTTTTTTCACAATGAAGTTTACACCGAAGTTATCATATCCAATATGTGTAAGCACTGTGTGTCACTGTGTGTCATTTGGTACATCTTGTATACCATAAGACAAGATTTTCAAATTGATCCAAATAAGTAAGTATTTGTACGAACTTAATAGGCAAGATAGTAAATCACTGTACATATTTCTTGATGAGTTAGTATTATGCAATGGGCAAAGAAAAATAGGCAGTTAACAATTGGAGTTATATTAAAAAATAGGCTTTGTGTAATATTTAAAAAAATTGGAGCTATATGTAGAAATAATAAAAATTGGAATTGAAATTGGAAAAAAGTGAAAACAACAAAAAGTTGTTTTCACTTTTCAGAAAATAAATTTAAAATTGCTTTTGGAATTTCTATGGCCAAACACCACAAATTCTATAAAGTGAAAAAATATTCCAAAAAAAAGTGAATAATTTCCATGGCCAAACGGCCTTTAGAATTTGGTTGTCCTCGCAAGAGCTTTTTCGATATTTTAATTTTTTGATGAAATGAAATTACTACACATGATAATTAATAGTGTTTTTAATTACGTATTTTTATTTTCGTCCGTATTCTTTTTGTTAAGACCGATTCACTTGAGTTTTATAATTGGTTGTTTCTAGTCACATGTTAGATTATTATTTAATCAACACTCTGGTCATTTTGGATCAACAACATTCAAGCTAATTTTTCCTATAAAATTAAAGTTTTCAATGATTTCAACTACAACTTCATAATTTTTTTTTGATTTTATAGGATAATAAATAATATCTTGTATTTATTACTTCTCGTAGTGGACATAAAAAAGTATAAAATGATAATTAAAGTGGGACGAATAGGTTACTCTTGTAAAGAATGTGTAAAAAAACAAAGAATAAATTACATAAATCCCATATTTTAGAGATTATATTACCTAATATTCCTTACTTCTTTAAAATTACATAAAATCTCATTTTTCAACTTTACTCTTAATACATATCAAGAAAATCCCACATCCTATTTTTACTCCATCATTAACTCATTCAAGATTTTCTTCCCTAAAATATCTCCCTAATTATCAACAATTAAATCATCTTTCTTCCTAATTTTTCTCTTCCATTAATGCTTAAATCATCTTCCTTCCTGATTCTTTCTCCTCCATTAAAACATGCAACTTTATTTTTCCTCTCTTAAATCTCTCCCTTTTTTTTTAAAATCTATTGATACATATACAAATTTATTTAGTTATTTATACATGTTTATTCTTTTAATGGTGATTCACATAGATGATAAATATGATATCATTATATGAGTATTATGATAATTCATACGATAAATATATTTTGTATGATTTTAATGGGTGATACATATAATATTATTTTGTATGATTTTAACGGGTGATACATATGATATTAATCGATGATACATATTGTATTATGGTGATTCATATGGTAGATATAATTATTTATTTCAATTATTGGGTGATTCATACAATATTAATGGGTTATATATACGGTATTATAGGTGATTTATATGTTATTAATGAAAGGTAATGATGTAGCCAGTGTAGGAAACAAAAGTAATAATATTAAAAAAAAAAAAAACTAAAAATAAAATTAAAACATAATTAAAATTAAATCTAAAAAAATCAGACTTAAATTAAAGACGAAAAAACAGAAAAAAAGACCAGAAAAGATAATATCTTTTATAATTAAACACGAAAAAACAAAAACATAATTAAAACACCTAAATTAAATCTAAAAAAGGAGAAAAATTAGATATTTTTCTTCAAATAAAAGAATACAATGAATAAAAAAAAATCTATTATTTGCTTAAATAAATTTCTTGTTAGTTTCAAATGTATCACCTGTATCACATTTCAAAAAATTGGGATAAAATGTAATTAGCAAAATAATCAAAATTTTATGTAATATCACTTAAAAATTTAGGAATTTATGTAAGTTATCAAAAACAAACATAATACGTAAATAGAACGAATGGAGCAAGCTATTAATGTAATTCAATTATCATTTAATATCCTTAAATATTCTTATTAAGTTAATTTATATAAAGGCTCAATTATAATTATTATAATATAAACTTGAAAGTATTTGACTTTTTTTTTGACGACTCTATAAGATGAAAAAATTATAATTAGTAAAAACTATGAAGGAAATTAAAACTCAATAAATATCAAAATAAATTTATGTTCATCTATAAGTAAGAAAATAAATACTCATAAATTTTATAAAAACATCAATATTTTTTTTTTTATATTTATGATCTTCATTGAAGCACAATTATTAAATATGTTAAATTATGTCATTATATAAAATATCTAATTACTTGTAGCTTTATGATATATTTTAATTCTCTGATAATATTTTATTCCTCGTAAATAATATTATCCAATTATATGATTAAAAATTCTAATAATTATGATAACTTATTAACAAGACATGTTTAACAAGTCATTAAATATACTAGTTATACAATTTAAAATAATCTATTATATAAAATTTTTATTTTTATACTTTTGAGTTTGAGCTCAAACTCAACACGGACCTCATCAAACTAGAGATTGGAATAAATGTAAAGATGAGTGTTTTTTCTATGAACAACAGCCGAACCTTTAAAATTTGGAAGGAACATACAACTCTGGTTACAAGTATAATTACTACTGACAAATGGTGTCTCCTTTCCTGAATTACAAGTAAAAAAAGATCCTACAACTCTGCTGATACATTACCAACAATAAGCAAATACAAATGAAACACAGTAATAAAGTATTAAGAGCATACGAGTGCCACATTTTCTTTTTAACCCGAAGGTTTTCTATTCTTCCTCTTCAGTGCCTATTTAAAATGTGCCATCTTCCCTATCACTTGTCAGATGATTTTTCAGTCTGATTGATTGGAATAATTTTCTAAGGACTAAGCAGGGGCTTGTTTTACCTTGTGAGGTATATAAACTGGCCAACACTTCATTATTAGTCCTTCTGTTTTCATTTATCCGTCACTTTTCTTTTCAATTTATTTCAAAAAGATGCCATTTTTATATTTAATAACGATTTAACTCAAAATATCTCACACCATAATGTATTACACATATTATTTTAAATCGCAAGATTTCTTTATTTTTCTTCGACTCAATGCCCAGACAAATTAAACTAGGACATTGTGATCATAAGCCTAATTACATATTCAAGAACTCTATTACAGACACACAAAGCCAAGATACAAAAAAAGTCGATCAACACACAAAACTAGAGACCAAACACAATTCAAGCTTCTTAATTTACATCTCATCTTTTGTAGTTTTAATATTCTCACCTCCAGCAGATTTGCTTTCCTCTGCAATACTAATCACCTTATTCTGTTTCTTCTTCTCTTCAGCTAACTTTGGCACAGTAATCTTCAACACACCATTTTCCAAATGAGCCTTGATGTTTTCCAAATCAGCATTTCCAGGAAGTCTAAACTGTCTCCAGAATTTACCACTAGTCCTTTCAGCTCTGTGCCATTTTTCCCCTTCAATTTCTTCTTCTGTTTTCCTTTCCCCACTGATTCTCAACACCCTATTTTCTTCCACCTCGATCTTGATGTCCTCCTTCCTCATCCCTGGTATGTCAAGTGTAATTACATGCTCTTTTTCAGTTTCCTTCCAATCTGAGCGAGCTAAGGCGATTGATTCGACCCCTTTTGGGATGGTGAGTGGGGTTTGTTCAAGAATCCTGAAAGGATCAGCCTCTGGTGGAAACATTATGTCCCATATGGGGCGGTTGTATGGCATCAGTGCCTCAGTTTTTGATGGAAGAAAGGCAATAACCATTGCTAAAACAAGAAAACTCATAAAGCTAACTGTTGTTTTCACCATTTTTTTTCCCCTAGAAGTACACTGGCTTTTTTTCCGAAGAATTGTGTATGTTGGAGATTGTTTATGGATTGCAAGGTAATTGAGAGGAACTTTTCTTGAGTATATTTGTGAGTGATGGCAACAAAGTGAGCATTTTATGTAGTATTTATATAGGAAGGAGATGGCATGTTCTTTAGAGTTCGTTGGGAGGGATGAGATGTCTACAAGTTTCTGGAGAAGGTTTGCTTAGGACACTTGGAAATAATGATTCGATCAATTCTGGAATGTTCATTTCTCCTCTTGAGTATTCCAGGGATATATTCACCTATAATGAATACTCCCTTATCTCTATTTATTTTCGGGACAGGCAAGCAATTTAATTTTGATCGTAAATTTAGATATAATTTAAAAAAAAATAATACTTTATAAGTTATAGAGTAATTAATGATTTAAGATATTTAATAGACATATAACTAAAAAAAAAAATTGCTTAGATTATTTAATTCAGAAAAAAATGTCACGTCATATAAATAAAAACGAAGAAAGTAATAAACATCCACGTCTGCTAATTGCACTCGCAAACCAATTGTTTAGATTATCGATCGGGAAGTTATCCGATGTATGCTGAAATGTTAGGAATTTGTTCAATACTTCATCAAGCACATCGACATAACATGTACAAACACCGACACTAAAGGACTGTGTATCATTTACAACACTTGCAAATTGAAAAAAAGAAAAGAAAAAGAAGGTAGAGTGAGTTTATCTATGGAAAATATAAATTTTTTCATGCTCCCCACCATTACTCCTCTCTATTTATAAGATTATAGTATTACATTAATAAGTATCATAACCAATTTGACATGTATCCACAGAAACGCTGCTGACTTAACTACGGCACACAATTTTGCATGGGGCAGCAATTTCCTACATGTTCTTTTGCCTCAGCATAGTGAGAACTCATGTGATTCTATTTCTCTAGAGTTGGCATATTCAAAATTGAGCCATAAAACAATATAATCCAATTACCAAAATGATTTGAAAACTCCATCAACTTCATTGATTCAGCGCTTATTTGTTAAGGATCAATCCGTACTTAGTTTAATATATAGTTTCATTTGAAGGTATGCTTTCCCTTTTATATGAATTGACTCGTTGTAGGAGGGAGCTGTAAAAGTTCTGTAGTGTATTTCAGCAGAAGTATTATTAGCACATTGGTTTGAATTCCCGAAAACAGTTTTTATTTTAGAACGGATTTATACAATTAGACAACGTGTCTAGCAGTATTTTATTGATACTAATAAAAATAAAATTCCTCAATAGGGATAAGTAAAAACAAAAGGTCTGTTAGAGCTACATAGCTCGAAATCGCCATCAAAATGCAATAACAAAACCTAGCTATCATATACGGAAAAGGGAAAGAGAAATAATGGAAAATATCTTCTTACAACCCAAAACTGAACCGTCTAGAAGGACCTTGTCCTTTTATATTTACACATTAATGAAATTGAAAAATACAATTGGGCCTCCGGTTTCTAACTGCTATTGGGCTTGAGTATTAGTGAGTGGGCCTCCGTTAACACCCCCTCAAGCTGGAGGGTGTGTGCACGCGCAGCTTGGATAGGAAATGATGATGAAGAGGGCCACTGAGAAACTTGTTCATGATATTAGCAACCTCATCAGCAGAATGAACATGATATAAGGAAATAAGCCCAGCAGCAAGACAATCACGAACATAGTGACAATCGATCTCAATGTGCTTCGTCCGTTCATGGAAAACAGGGTTCTTGGCATATGAAGAGCAGCCTGGCTGTCACAGTAAATAGGAATAGGAGAAGAAATATGAAGACCCAAATCAACAAACAAACGTATAAGCCAAACAACCTCAGCAACCACTTTGCGTAATGCTCGATATTCAGCCTCAGCTGAAGAAAGTACAATGGTAGGCTGCTTCTTACTTTTTCAAGAGATGGGACACCCACCAAAAAACAGATAATAACCAGTGACATACCTTTGCGAAAGAGGACAAACAGCCCAATCAGAGTCAGTGAAAGCAGAAATAGAGAAAGTGGGGGAAGCTGGGAAAAAAATGCCTTGATTTAGGGCGTTAAGCAAATACCGGAGAACATGGATCCCAGCTTTCATATGAGCTATACAAGGGGACTGCAAGAATTGACTTAGATGTTGTACAACAAAAGAAATATCAGGTCTGGTGTGTTGTAAAAAATTGGGTTTTCCATCCATTCTCTTGTACACAGAAAGATCAGGTAAAAGATCACCCATATCAGGAACCAGCTTCACTGAGGGTTCCAAAGGGGAAGCAACAGGAGTGAAGTGGGAGCAGTGGAACTCATCAAACAGGTCAGAAGTGTATTTATGCTGATGCATAAGATAACCATCATCATAAGAAATGATTTCCAACCCTAGAAAATAGTGAACGAGGCCTAAGTCTTTAATCTTGAATTGATGATCAAGGAAAGACTTTAGACTATTCATTTCATCAAGATTCGACCCAGCCAACAGAATATCATCAACATAAACCACTAGAATAACCAAAAAAGCATCAACAGATTTAGTGAAAAGAGACTAATCATTTTTGCTAGCAATGTAGCCTCTAGACAATAAGGCTTCAGACAGCTTTGAGAACCATTGTCTGGATGCCTGTTTGAGGCCATATAAAGATTTCCTGAGTTTGCAAGCCAAAGGAGTTGCACAAGAAGAAGAGGAAGAAAAAACAAGGCCAGGGGGAACTTTCATGTATACATCTTCATGGAGATCACCATGAAGGAAAGCATTGTTGACATCCAACTGGAAAACAGTCCAGTGATTCTTAGTAGCAAGAGATAAAAGACATTTGACAGTGGTAAGTTTGACCACAGGAGAAAAAGTCTCATGATAATCAATGTCTTCCTTCTGACTATCACCCCTTATAACAAGCCTAACTTTATATCTCTCAACAGTACTATTAGACCTTTGTTTGATCTTGTACACCCATTTACAAGAAATAGCGTTCTTGTTAGAAGGTAGAGGAATAATATCCCAAGTATGGTTGTCCTCAAGAGCCTTAAATTCTTGTAGCATAGCCTCTTGACAAGCAGGACTAGAAGCAGCCTGCTGGTAAAAAAGAGGTTTATGCATGTGTATGTCATTACTAGACACCTTAGAGAAAACTGGCAGAGGAGAGGGAATGTCAGAGGAGCAGACATAGTCCTGAAGGTGAACAGGGAGATGGGTTGATCTAGAACTCCTCCTAAAGGGAGGGTGAGAAGAAAAAAGGAGTATGAGCAGAAATAGGTATAGGAGAGAGAAGACAATCAGCAAAATCAGGAGGTGGAGGAAAAGGAGAAAAGGGGGAAGAAGTGGGGTAAGGGAATATATGTTCATGAAAGTGAACACCTCTGGAGTAAAAAATAGAAAAAGTTGAAAGATTTAGAAGCTTATAACCTTTCTTACCAAAAGGATAACCTAAAAATAAGCTAGTAATAGACCTAGGTTTGAGTTAATCTCTAAGAGGAGCAGGGGTGGCTGCATAAGCAAGACATTCAAAACTTCTCAAATGATCATAAGATGGAGGGTATCCATGAAGTTTTTCAAAAGGAGAGTCATGATTTAAAGGTACAGCAGGGAATCTGTTAATCAGATATGTAGCAGATAAAACACACTCACCCCAGTATTTCAAGGGGACTTTGGACTGCAACAATAATGCTCTGGATACTTCTAAGAGGTGTTTGGGTTTCCTTTCCACAACTTCATTCTGTTGAGGAGTATATGAAATAGTGGTGAAGAATATCATGAGTAGAAAAAAAAATTGTAAATCAAAATTGTTTCCCAATTCAAAAGCATTATCAGACCTGAAAACTTTAATTGTATGATTGTACTGCACTTGGACCATAGATACAAAAGCCTTTATAACACAAGAAGCATGGGATTTAGTTGATAAAAAATGTGTCCAGGTCAATCTAGTAAAATCATCTACTAAAGTTAGAAAATGTCTGAAACCATTATAGGTTTGAGTATGATAGGGACCCCAAACATCAATATCAACCAGTTGAAAGGGAACAGAGGAATGAGAAGAACTAGGGATAAAAGGTAATCTATGTTGCCTAGCCTTAGGGCATATATCACAAAGGAAATGTTGTTTAGGAGAAATTTTCCCATTTAAACAAGCAATAGACTTCATCTTGTTATAAGGAATATGACCAAGTCTTTGATGCCATAACAAATCATTAGTGTTATTGCCATGTGAAGGAGGAATACAGCTAGTTGAATTAGTAAAACTACAGGATACAGAAGGGATTATAAGATCAGAATAAGCAAAATAGTACGGCCCATGTGTAGCTTTACCAATCTTCAACTGCTTCTTCAGAGAAGGGCCCTATAAAATACAGTTATTTTTGTAAAAATAGCAGTACATTCAAGTTGGGAAAGGAGCTTATAGATGGAGATGAGGTTAAAATGAAAAGAGGGGACTAAGAGAACATTATATAAAATCATGTCTGATCTGAGTGTTAGAGACCCAGTGGACACAACCTTAATTTTGTAACCATTTGGAAGACTAATTAAAATGGGTAAATCTAAAAGAATGAGATTATGAAGGAGATTTTTGTGAGGTGTCATGTGATTTGTAGCTCCAGAGTCAAGTATCCAAGGATTTAGTCCTAGATTTGACACTACACTAGCATGAAATACAGTAGATAGTACAACAGGGTGATTAAACACACTTGTAAAATGGGCAAACTCCTCAACAGGGTGATGAGACCCTTGATGTGAGGAAGAAGATTTGTTATCACTGGTACTGGGACTGTGAAGATGTTAGAGATATTGATAATGTTGAAACTGGTCCTTTGTTAATCTATAACTATCATCATCAATCTTCAAAGAGGATATAGAAAGATCAACAGGAGAGGTATTAGTTTGGGCAAAAGACACAGACCTTCTCCCTTTTGTGAATTTAAAATCAACAGGATATCCATGGAGCTTATAACATTTGTCAATAAGATGACCAGTCTTCTTGCAGTATTTGCAGAAAATAAGAGAAACAGCAGATGGACCAAATTTAGAAGAGGAAGGCTATATCTGTTATCTGCCATCAGGAATAGTTCTTCTAGCATCATATGGCACAGATAATGAAGGATTTCTCTGTGAATCAAATTAAAATCTTTGGCTATAGCCTCTTCCTAAAGAAGTGTTCATAGACACTGAATTGAAAGTAGCTGAATCATTTGAGAAGCCAGGAATGAGAGGGGAAGTCTCATTTTGCTTCTCAATATGTTGTAGCATAACATAAGAACTACTGAGGGAAGGTAGTGTGGGCATCATCAAGAGATTACTCTTGCAAAGGGAGTACTCATCATTTAAGCCACTGAGAAACTGAAATAGTTTTTGTTTTTCCATAAACTTCCCTAAAGCCCCACAAGTACACACTGGACCCACATAAGAAGTACTCAACTCATCCCAAAGAGTACGAAGTTAAGTGAAATAGGATGAGATATTAGAAGAACCTTGTACAGTAGAGTTAATTTCTTTCTGTGTCTGAATGTATTTAGTACCATTCGACTGACCAAAACGTTCATTTATGTCAGACCAAATGTCTTTGGCTGAATCAAAACACATAACACTAGTTGCCAGCTCAATGGATAAAGAATTCACAATCCATGCTATAACCATATTGTTGCACCTCTCATAAAAGGGAAAGTAAGGGGAATTTGGTGCAGGTTTGGATACTAACCCAATAACTAAACACAATTTGTTCTTAGCTGATAAAGCAGTCATCATGTTTTTTCGCCATACAACAAAACCAGACCCGTCAAACAATAGAGTCACCAAATATGTACCAGGATTATCAGAAGGATGCAAGTATAGAGGATGAGTTGGGGAGATAGAAAACTCATCAAAACCAGAAGAAACAACCACATTTTCCGTAGGCATAGCCATACTAACCAACCTTCGTTAACAAAACGGCAACCATTGACTCGAAACGCTAATCAAAACTAGATGAAACAAGGATTTACAGCATATCTATGAGCACACAAGCTATATCTCAGAAAAATTACATAATCGATAGAGACACATAACTAGGGTTTTATCAAAAACAGAAATATACATCATCGATATAGTCACAGGCTAGGGTTTTCGGCCAAATTTCAAAATTGGTTCAAATCTTATGAAGCAATAGTCAAAAAATTCATGAAAGAGAAATGATTACCGTCCTTCTTCGCAACCTGAAGAAGCAAGGCCTTGAAAATACCGATTTCAAAGAGAAAATCCCAAAAACGATGACAGCGACGACTTTTCACCTAACCCGGAAAGCTTCAAGGGTAATATCGAAAGGTAGAGAGACTCATAAGGATCACGGATTTGTGCTCTGATACCATGTTAGAGCTACATAGCTCGAGATCGCCATCAAAATGCAACACCAAAACCTAGCTATCATATACGGAAAAGGGAAAGAGAAACAATGGAAAATATCTTCTTACATTTCCCAAAACTGAACCGTTTAGAAGGACCCTTGTCCTTTTATATTTACATATTAATGAAATTGAAAAATACAATTGGGCCTCCGGTTTCTAACTGCTATTGGGCTTGGGTATTAGTGAGTGGGCCTCCGTTAACAAGGTTAGGTTTTACCTTATTAATCCTAATAAGATAACGAAAAATATATTCGTATGAAAAATATCTTTGAATGGAATTACTATCATCTTGACCGATATCATGCTGTATAGCTCAAATTAGTTTATAGCCTCATTGAATACGAATACAACTTTAATGACATAAAACTCAGGTTACAATATATTGTAGTCATATGCATTAATTCTTTGGTGTGATGGTTGTTGTTCTAGATTCTTTTGTCCAACTAAATACATGTTGATGCTATTGTCAACAAAATATATGTTGATGCTATTATTGTCTGATTAATGTTAGACTTGTTTGTAATGTTGTCATCCGAAACTATCTGAGACTGTGTAAGGGAAATTTATTGGCTTCAGGTGGCAAAATACAAAATTCTGGGCTACATAAGTAAAGTCATATAATATTTTCGTTATGTAAAGAAGTCCCAGTTTCTCACAATACTTCTTTTTCAATTTTCACAATAGATAATATCATGAAATCTAGGACAGAACTACCTTATTAACCCCGTTTATTAAGTTCATTAGTAATACTGTGTTATTTACAATGGTAACAATTCGAAATTTAACACGAGATTAATTGGAAATCTGCACATGAACACACTAAATAATGCAGCAAAGGTTGTTGCTGCGGCTACACATATCGACCTAATATGTACAAACCTCTCATCAGATTGGCACCAAGGACTATAACATTCACAAGACTCAAATTTTGATTCAAAAATCTAAAAAATGAAAAAGAAAAGGGAGAGTGAATTGAATCTGAAAAGCATCATTGGCGCTAACTGACCAATTTTACATATATCAACAGAAATTCTACCGACTACTACTGCACACAATTTTGCATCGGGCAGCAATTTCCTACAGATCCTTTTTCCTCTGCATAGAGAGAACATCACTCTTCAAGATATGATGGTTCGTCTGTTGACGATCCTCCTAACAGAGAACCATCTGAGAACACTAAATAGCATCTTCCATCTCCGTTGAGCTTTATCCAGGGGAACAATTGCACTACTATGAGCAAGAAAGCTGTTGACAGCACACTGTAGATCAGGTGATGGAGCAAAGCCTGGACTGGGAAGGGAATAGTTGGTGTCAAAGAAAGGCAGATCATCATCACAAAATGATGGGGGAGTTATAGAATCAGTATCAGCCATCAAGGTGTTGGTGTCTTGCCCTGGGAAATTTAATGGTTGGTCAAACCTAACATCCATGTTGTCTATACCATGCAAGACATAGTCATCCAAGCTGCTGAAACCAGCAATTGAACAGAAAGATGGCATGATGTCAGGGGTTGACGCACTTAGTTGCTGATACTCGCTTCTGCTAACCTTCTGGGAAGTTAAAACATTGTCGCTTGCATCAGAATTACCCACCAGGGGTGAGCTTGAGGAGAACTGAACAGCTGAAATTTGCATAACCCAATCCATAAGAGAGGACTCATCCTCAAAAGAGATTACTTCTTCCCAGTGCCTGAATGCACAAATCACCAAATTACGAGAATCATCCTGAAAAGAAAAAGGATTAAAGTCATCGGGCAATCCATAAGGAGCAATGGCAACTATAAATATCTACAATGCAAGTTCTGATATGTGAAGAAACAAATATAAAGCAATTAAACAAATTATCTTAATTATTATGAATACATGCCTTCTGAGTTTCAGACAATTTATCAACAGAAACAAACTGACAGTCCGGAAGAAGCCCCATCACTTGTCCAACAATGTTAAAAACAACACCAGATTTTGGAACGGATACAGATGGATAGTACAAGTACACTTTCTTGTCAAGTACGCATGTTCGAGCATGTTCTACCGTGACTTCCCACATTTTGGTGGACATACCAGTCCCAAGAACCTGCAAGATTTCCCAGAAAAAGGAAATAAAAGATCTGTCATTCTTGTCAAAAACACGAGAATATTAATATTTATCTAGATTTATCAAATTTCTGAGTCACGATGCTAACACAATGTAACCAAACCAAGCAAAATTTGAGCAAGAAAACCCCAAGGAAAATAAGTGTCAAGAACAAGCATCAAAGATTCCAAAGAATGAACTAACCAGGCTGCTAAAAATCACAAACATAGGGACATATGCCCATCATTATGACACTCAACTTTGTTACTATTCCAACGAATGTACGTTAAATACATTAATATATGTAAGACAAATGCAGTAGCACTCACATTCCGAAGCCTTGTAGGATCTAGATAGAGTAGAGTCAGAAAATCTTTCACAGTGTGGACTCTTTCCTTGCTCAAACGTCGGTGGAAAGCTCCATCTTTGCCAATCTTTTCCAGCCTCCATACCTCGTCCGAAAGAGATGGGGGATGATGCTTCTTGTACACTGCATATAAAGCAACAAGAAAGATAACATTCTATATTAGACTTGAGAATTGTTCATAGACTTATAACAATCTCATTCATTGTGTTTTTGCAGCACAAACTACAATGAGCTTGAAACCCAAGTTATGCACAGCTCATTATCAAGTTAATCCTCAAAAAAAACAACCAAAGCATTAAGTTTGGTAAAAATGAGTTCTAATTCCCAAATATGTTAGAAATTCATTATACAGTTTGATTAGAAGTTCTATGATTAGCCCACCTTCCAAATAAAAAATTCCAATAAGATGTTCAAATCTACAAAAGGCAAGTGAGAGAATTTGTTCTCCTTTTAGATGGAAGAGGGGTCAATACTTTCAGTGTCTTTTTTCTGTTGTTTTTTCCTTTTAAATTCTGCCTAAGGCTTTCCATCAAGAACTTCTATCTACCTACTCCTTGATTCTTTAGTAGCAAGTTTATATCCTTAATTATACCTACAGTAGTCACTTACATTCTCAATAAATAACTGATGTGTAAAAATGTCAACTTTGCTATCTTGATTTGGCTGTTGTTTAAAAGTAAGACAAAGTAAAAAGCTCACAAAAGATTACCGCCTGCCCCAAGGCGTGTCTTTGCCTTAGCTTTCTATCTATAAAACCACTAATTCTAGGTGAATTACACCAGGTAAAAGATCACAATCTAGTACTTGAGCACTCACTAGCCAACTCAGTATCACTTCTGTCTCACGGAATAATAAAGAGCATAAATCTGATAACTTCTAGAGACAAACTTTAATAACAGGAAGTAGAATTAACTGAATTATGATACTGACTAAATGAAGCAGATATTTTAAATAGGTCAAAGCAAAGAAGGCTGATGTGAAACAGTGGAAAGAATGAGATATTGACAGAAACAGTGAGCGTTTCATTTAAGGTACCAAACTTCAAGATGAAGCATAAAATAACCATACCTCAGAGACTCAAGCAGACAGGAAACAACATCATTACCATACCTTGTAAGTAAATAGTTGCCTAAAAGAACTTACTACTATTTTACATCTTTTTCATTCACATAAATGTAGTGTTGTACTGTTGTTTCCCTGTGTCAATATTTCAGCATTATATGCATGTTATTATACATGTTATTCTCTGTAAGTATGTTTCTTTGTATTACGTCGTACACGATACACTACACATATTTGCTTCTATTCAGATTTTGGAATGTGAACAATCATTTTCAAGCAAGTTTGGTGTCAAGATCATACACCAAATATCTGTTATATTCTACTGACCATTTTTTATTAACTTAAGTTATGGAGAATAGAAGATACTTATTCAAATCGTCCATCAGTTAGAATTAAATTTTCTGCATATTATTCAAAATCCAATGTAAGATTATAAAATATTGAGCAATCTGTTCCATGTCAGTAGACTTGATTATTCAGAAAATCAATTGCTTTGAGATTCAAAATCATATTCGGAATCTCAAATGATAAAACCTAAATATAGACACTACAGATCGATAAATAAAAATTATTCAAAAATGATATTAAAAGTCAAACTTGGTACACCTAGGAAGGTTTCACCAGAAAGCAGATAGTTGATAGAAAAGAACACTATCTAACAGCTTTCAAGTCAAGTACTCGTCTGTAATGGAATATAACGATACGAGTTCACGTCTTCAGAAAAGAAAAATCTATCACTTAATATAACTAATAGCACTGTAGAAAGAAAAGAGATTAATAGGAACTCACGCTCTCCCCGGTGATCCCTAACAATGAAGGATTCTGTCTTTGCCTCTCGTACACTGATCCCTTCAAAGCTATCAACAACCCTGGCACCCAGCCTGAATTTACGACTTCTTGTCCAACTTGAGTTATCTGTAAATGAAATATCACTCACCCATCCAATGCCCTCCTTAAGATACAAAAATGCATCCCCAGTAAGGAGAGGTTTTTTCCCTTCCCTTTCTCTGACAATGTTACTCTTAAATTCTTCTGAAGTCCAGTTGTCCCCATCATCACTGTCAAAATCTCCCTCAAGTACTACTATTTCAACTTTTGCACAGGATTCAGGACCACTACAGATAACTTTCCCGGTAAGAACATCAACCAGCGCTATTTTCAAACTAGATTCCTCTCCTTCTATGCGAGTTCCAGTAAATACCGGGGGAGAAATGAGATCTAGAAACTTCAGTTTCAGGCTTCTAAGTTCACAAGCATATACATCTTTCCCGCAATTCCTAAAGAGGCGCCAATACAAAAAATTGTAAGACTAAGTCATAATAGGAAAGCATCAAGCACATGTAGCATTTGAATGATAAAGTCCAATTTCCTACCGTTTCATGGAGGTCATATACTTCCTGAGCGCCAATTCAACTTCCTCTTTTACCTGTAAATTCAAGTTAAAATGTATTCATCTACTGCTGTGACTTATCAAGACAGTTGAGGAAAACCACAAAAAAAAAAAGAGTAGATCATGAAATAAAGCAATAATTAATAGTTTTTTCTTGAAATTATTAGTATTAAGAAGTAGTAACAAATATTTAGTGTAAAAGTATGTCCTATGTCACATTTTAGATGATAAAAGATACCATGAATTTTCAGTTTTGCAGAAAGCACCATAATTTTAGAATAAACTAAATCTTGGGAATGGGGGCAAAGAGATTGATCAAGAAAGATCTTTTGTTCTTCTTATTTATAAGATTGTAATTTGCAACCTGGACGTTCATTTGAGTTCACAAAATTGTTATTATTATGTAAACACTAGCATAGATGTATTTATATTACAGTTACTGACATTATAGCATAATTTCTTTCATTCACTACAATTTTCCTAAAAACTCTCTTTGAGGCAAACTGCTTATCATCATACTTTGCTTCTAGAGAGTGCCAAACTAATAGCCTGTTTGGATGGGCTTAAAGCTTATTGCCTATAAGCTTAAAGCCAAAGATAGGATTTCTAACTTATAGCTTTTAGCTTATTTTGTTGTATTGACTTAAAAACAATTGCTTAAAAGCACATTTTAATCTGACCTAAACACTACATAAGTGATACTTCAAGCTCAATTGATTCTTTAATCCCCCCAATTTGTCATAAGGTTTTTATTTTTTAAAAATCAAACGTGTGCACCATATAACTGCCTAAAGTCATTGAGCCTTGGTAAACAATAGTAACAAAAAATTAGAACAAGGATAACAAATAAATGCGATAAAGATTGTCATAAGGGAAAGAATCCACTGAATTCCTGGTAATTAAGAACAAGAATAACAAGTACTATACTCCATAAGCATTTTTCGTCAAAACTTTTATGATAGGAATCAAGACTAGAAAAAAGTGGAAAGTGAACTCAAACCAATTTAAAAGGTAACAAAATGTGTCATTTTTAAAAGGAGATAGCCACTCATCAGATTCCCAAATTTTAAAAGTATATGTGTATATATTCTTCTTTGTTTCAGTAATTAAAGGTTTATTTTGAGAAAACAACATCAAGACAAAACTTAAACAACTGACAATTTTTCAATTGCACAAGAAAAGTTCATACAAAAATTAGCAAATTCACTCAAAAGAAATGAACATAGAGTTAATAGACTATCTTACCACTCGACGAATCAGTGGCTCCAAAACTGGCTCCATAAAATGTTGCACTCTACGCATATTCACTACTTCCATAATCACACTACATGAAATAATAACAAGAAGTACAGTCAGTAATAATGAATTGCACCAGGCAGCAGGAGAGAACATATACTGGAATAATAGGAGCCACTTTGAGCTAATTATGACACTTTTCCTTATTCGGTAAGGCCTTTATTGAATGCAGACATACATGAGGTGAAAGACCACATTTATTGATGATTAAAATTACTATCAGCAAAGTCTAGTCAAGTTTACTAAACAGCACCATTGACGTACTGAATCCAAAAGAGAAAGCAACGTTACACCCACTTTTTTTCATCTTGATGACTCACATCTATGAAATTCAAAACTCCAATGCATAGATAATTGTAAAATCAAACTAAAAATCACTGGCTCAAACAACAAAATTCTTCACCAACTAAAATGATGATAAACTAAAAATCCCGAGCAAAAAAACAATTAACAAAACTTAACCTTCTGAGAGAAGGAACTCTTCGGCGTCGTTTATCATCGGAAGAAGCACCATCCAATCTAGGTCTGGGATCATCTTGTGATTGCCGCTTCATCATTATCAAAAGTTGATAAAAGAAAAAATTAAGCTGCAATTCCACGCTTAATCTACAAGCAGATGCTACGTCGGGGAGGTGGAGGCGATACCAAAAGAGAAAGATGATAACATGGAATACTGGAACTAGTAGCGAATGGCAAGTTCAGTCAGGCTCTCTCTCTATATATATATAGTAGAGAGAGGATAAGTATGGTCTACAAAAATAATAATAATACTAGTAGCTAAGAGAAATGAATGAGTAGAGTCCAAAAAACCTTTACTGATCATACTTGGGGTTTGCCAAAACTTTTGGCAGATTGTGTGAGTGGACACAATCTGCTACAGTTACATATGTTGTTTTTGTTGCTGAGATTTGTGAGGGTGAAAAAGACTATTAACAGAGAATAGAAGAAGAAAGAAAGAAGGCCGTAAAAGGATCGAAAATTGGGCTCCGGCAGCGGAGAGAAGGTTGTTTTGTGGTGTGGGCGACTGAGTGGGCCCATTTACAAAAACGCGTGGGCCCACACTTTCGTACTTAGAAGCGTGTGTTTTACATTGACGTTATGCGTCAGTGTCCTCCCATAAAAATATGGGCTACTTTTGCAATAACGGATTAGTGTTACTCTTCCGTTAGCTTTTTGTTTGTCTCTATTTTTTAAATTAAATTTTTATTTTCACTAATTACTTTTACATATTAAGAAATAAAAATATTTTATTTTTAATATTAATTATTTATTCTTCAAATTATTTTTAAAACATATTAATCTAAATATTAAATAAAATGGATAATATAATAAAATAGCATATCAATAATTACTTTTTAATAAATTTATCATGTCAAAAAGTGACAAGTAAAAACAAATGAACAAAGTATTCTTTAAACTAATTTCAAGACATAAAATTAATCATCAATTAATAAAAATATAATGTTAAAATAGACATACTTATAATTATTTTCTTAATGAATGTGCTAACTTAAAATGTGATAAGTAAAAGCGAAAGAAATATTATGTTATATTTCAACTTAATATAACACTTTAACAAGAGTTAAGTGGTCAAAAACACACCTCAACTAGAAATCATTTGATAAGAAGATGAAATTATTATGAGATTATAGTATCGAGATTATAATTTTTAAACTAATTTATTCTACCTATAGATAAATTAAAATAATCTCAAATTAAATAAAAAATAGTGAATTTTTCAAAATTAAACATGAGATAAGATTATACAAAGTTTGAAAGTATAAATTTATTTCAGGATACATTACCGTCTATCAAATGCGGTAAAAATCTTACCTCAAGTTTAATTCTAAGATTTCTCATTTTATTCCCAATATCAAATGACTCTTAAGTATATTGATTTTTTGAGTTTCACATATTAGTTATCAGATGTGCAAATTTCTTACTTAAACTATCAACCATTATTTAGCAAAGCATATTTAAACTATTAATTGTTTAAGTTTGATAACTAAATTTTCATATATATAAAAAGTGAATAATTAATAATTGAAGTATATTTTATTACTTCCTCTGTCCCATTTTATGTTTCATTATTTTCTTTTTGACTTATCCTCAAAAAAAAGTCATTTTTCCTTATTTGTTAACTATTTAAAGAAATAATTCCATTTTTATCTTTATTGGTCTCACTTAATTAAAAAAAATAATAGCATATTTTTTGCTAAAGGGCAATTTGATTAACATTATCAAATCTTTTCTTATTTTTTAAACTCTGTATCTAATTAAATAGCAACACATAAAATGAGACGAAAAAAGTACTTAATTAGTGATGGTCCGAGTAAAAAATTCGCATGCCTTATTGGCATGACACATTTTTCACTTTCTCCCTTTTAACAATTAAATAATAACTCGTTAATATAATAATAGTACATTATTTTAAGTTTGTTTAATATAACACCTTGTGCCTCGTGGTAATGCGAAGGCCGTATTATTTTTTTTTTTCTTTGGTAAGTAGAGATGCATTAGTAAAGCAAGATAAAAACAGTTAAGAGCACAGTTTGGCTTTAGTATAAAACTCGTCTGATGCATAACGTACTAAATATTCACTCGTACTAAATATGCATAACGTACAAAACTCGTCTGATGCATAACGTACTAAATAACGACTTGGGTTTGTTCAACTTTTCCTATTTCTCGTTCTTGGAAAATAAACTTATCTAAGGACATATTAGAAGTAGTTAGGTACAACTTTTAGTCATAATAAATTTCATTTAAATTAAGTTGTGATACCCGTTTTGTTTATAATAGCAGCACGAATAGTGTACATATTTCTCCTATAATTTGATATTGCTAATTGGGTATATGATTTTGTGTACTATCTATGGCAACAAGGTGAATGGAACAATTGTTATTTATTCCAAAACGGAGAATTACATAAATCAAGTAAAAAGCATAACAGATAAATCCTACAAATATTTGATACGTAGTTAGGACGTGGACGAAATAAGGTTCTCATTTTTAAGCGGTCTTGAAACACAAAAGTGGTTCAAGCATATTTATGGCCTAAGATGAAAATTAAAGACCTTAAAATTTTAAGAAAAAATAACTTTTTTTAATGAACTCTATTTTCAAAATTATATTTTTAACTTTTAAATTATTTTTTATGTGATAATATAATCAATACATTTAATCTTTCTTGAAATCTAGTACTCTAGGTATATGAATTTCTAATAATTATTTCTTTTATATAAAAAAATTATTTTTATATAAATAATATTTAACTTTTTAAAAAAGAAATTATATATATTATTATAAAAAATAAAGTTCCTCAAATTAGGAGCCTAAGACGACTGTCTATTTTTTTTATGAGGTAGAGCCGCATTGAAACACTTCATTGTTTATGATGGAAAAATTACATAAACTAGCATACCTAAGACATTAATTACAAGTAATAGCAATAATTTCTCAAAATTACAACTAATAGCAAAAGTAGTAATATTTTACCTTTTTTATTACCAAGCGCGTGACTTTTACCCATATATTTTCACTATTCTCTTTTCACGCCACTTTATCTTCCCATAACCCTATTTTCATGCCATTCATAAAAATTTCAATTCTCTCCAATATCTCTCTTCTGCTATTTTTTTTAAAATTTAGTTTTTTCTTTCTGATTCTTGATAAACGTTGTTTCCATCTATTAAGGTAAGTTGATTTTACAGTTAATGCATTTTATCTTTTTCATACAACTTTTTTTTTGTAAATTTTTTTGGCATTATTTTTTCACATTCTTCTGCGTTTTGAATTGGAAAAATTTCAAAAATTTGGGGTTGTTTTGTTTTGAATTGAGAAAATTTCAGAAATTTGAGATTTTTTCTAGCCTAATTCTTCAAATTTTGATAAAGTACTAACCTATTTCTTCAAATTCGAATTTTTTCTCTCAAATTCTTGATAAACGTTGTCCCCATCTATTAAGGTAAGTTGATTTTACAGATAATGCATGTTATCTTTCCCATATAAGTTCTTATATGTAATTTATTTTCAATATTTTTTCCACATTCTTCAATGTTTTTGTTTTTAGGGGTTTTTATTTTTTATTTTTATTTTTGTGTGTTGAAATTATTGGGGAATTCTTTTTCCACATTCTTCTGTGTGGTGATTTTTTGAATTTTTTTATTTTTGTTTAATTTTTGTGTGTTGAAATTTTTAGAGTTTCACTATAATGGCAGAACATGCAAATTGTAGTAGTTCAGTTGAAGGAAGGTGTTAGCATTGAAGAGTTGAGATCGAAGCAGCGTAACGATCCAGTAAAAGACTGTGGAAATCATGAAACAGAAAGTACTGATAAAATCTTCATCCCCCAAATCCACAAAAATTTAAAAATCGATGAAAAAAAGAAAGTCAGATGAAAAAGCGGAATCTAGTAAAATTGCAAGTTCTGTTTCATCTAATTTTAAATCTGAAGAAGAGAAAGTGGAGGAGGTATTTTGATATGTATAAAATTTTATAGTTTCTGGACAACATGTTCATATATGTATTTTATATAAACATTTTATAAAGTTTTTATTTTTGAGTTTTGTTGCTAATGTGTTGATATCCATCTGTTGTATCTAAGATTTTAGTTTGTATATAGTTTTGTTACTGATAATAATTATATTTTGTTATGTATAATATATTTTAGATATGTATTTTGTATTTACGGTATGTGTAAGATATTTATGTTTGTTACTGATAAGGTTTGTAATTGATGTTCAGTTGTATATTTTATTTGTAAGTTAAATTTGGACCATTCATGTATTCATGAAATACATATGCATATGCTTCAATGTAAATATAATATATATATTGTAAATACATAGGTACCACTATTTTGATAGGTAAATATTATACATGGTACAGGTTAGATATGTATTTATTTTGTTTATTGATAAGATATGTATTTGACTATGATATGTTCTTCTTTTTTATTGATAAGTATGATTTTTTTGACAAATTATGTATAAATAAAATACATATGTAATTTGTTTGCTTGGAATCATATGAAATGTATGTGTTACCTGTTACATATGTATTTTTTTATTTGTACTGCTAATATTTATATTTTTTGCTCAGTTGTATTTGTTTATAAAAAGTAGATGACAATGTCTGTATATGTATATGTTTCAATGTAAATATAATATGTATATTGTAAATACATAAGCATCACTGTTTTGACATGTAAATGTTATACATGATACAGATCTTATTCGCATAAGATATGCTTCACTTTTGTGGGATTATGGTTTGAGGAAAGAAGAAGCGAAGACATAAAGTGGTGATGAAGCACCAACGAAGCATCCTCGAGAAATTGGGATAACAGAAGACACTGAAGTGTATGATATTTGATGTGTATTTTATTTTGTTGAAGTTTACAACAGTTAACATTAGGTGGATAAATAATTTTTTGAATATTTCTTAAGTTTTATATGTTACTTTAATGTTCAAAGATGATATGTTAATGTTTCTTTACTGTTATATTAAGTTTGTTGATGTTTAATCTTTTAAACTCCAATATTTTCATGGTTAGTTTATGTAAATGTTAGTAATTGTCTTTATGAACTTTTCTTCTACCCAGTTTTGCATATGTATTTATTCTAATGCATATGTATTTCCCAGTTATGATTATATACACATATGTATTTTTATAGATTTGCACATATATTTTCGAACTATACATAGTTATTGTATTCTTATGCAGAAGTTCATATAAATTTATGAGTCATATGTATTTAAGAATAATACACATGTTCATTCTAGTGTACACATGTATTTTTAATAACACATACTTACTTTTTACAAGTTTGAAAGTATATTTTTCCTGATATGCATTTGTAATTTTGAAAAATACATATTTATGATTAATACATATGTTCATTCCAGTTTGCATTTGTATTTACATCTAATGTAAATATATATTTTTTGAAATACGTCTCTCTCTCTCTCTATATATAAATTAAATTAATCAAACTCTGTAAAATAATTGCAACATTTGAACTATAACAAATTAACAAGTTTAAAATTTAGAATGACATAATTCTTAATGAAAAAATTCAGCAATTGTATTTTGACTAAAAACATCATCCAACTTATCATTTGTTGTATTTCCTATATGAACGCATATATTGTGACCTTTAAACCCACATGAACTACGACAATTTTTATTTTTCTTTTCGAACATATCTCTTCTTGATTTACCACGAACAATGCATCATGTGACTTTCTAAAATTTTTTTCACATTACCTCATAGAGGCCACATACATACATAATGTGGTACATTATTGTACACATCAGCAACAACTTCTACGATACTTGCATTAATTACGATCAAAAACTACTCACATATATTTTCTTTCACCATATACTTCCTTCAGATTCTTAAAGAATGAAGTCCAAGATGTATCATTTTCAGAATCTAGTACAACATATGCCAATGAAAATATATGTCCTGCATATTGAAAAAATACATATAAGAATACATGATTTTTACACATAAAATACTGCATATATATATTATAAATACATACAACTGGAAACATATGAAACTCTTATTGAACACACAAACGTACTGCATATGTATATTATAAATACATATAAGTGGAAACATATGAAACTGCCAGTAAACACATAAATGTACTGCATATGTATATTATAAATACAAATAGCTGGAAACATATGTAATCTTCATAATGTTGTTTATATGTTCATCTACAAAAGTGTTTAACAAGAACAGCTATGCTTTCCACTGTCAATCTCCAGAACACAAAAAACAGTAAAAATAAAATTAAATATCAAATACGTACTATATACAACAACTAATTCTTATATACAAAACTGCAAAATGAATTCCAACGAAAAGAAATCTTTTATTCGAATACTAGTTATCATCGACTAAAATTCAAATTTAACGTACACCAATTGTATCTCAATTTTCACATTACATAACAACACAGATAACTTTGAATTTTAAAAAAAGAATTTCGATCAAATCATTTCTTTTAGAACTGATAAAATTCATATACGATCTCAGATTTTTGAATTCCGCGACTGTTACGTAATTTTGTTACAAGTTTTTTCAGTGATTTTGTAATTTTATTTTTGAAACACACAAATAGAATCAAGTTTGTTTAAATCTCAAATACGTGCTACATACAACAACTAATTCGTATATACAAAGCTGCAAAACCAATACAAACGAAAAATAATTTTAGTCGAACACTAGTTATCCTAAACTAAAATTCAAATTTAACGTATAAAAATTGCATCTCAACATTCAAACAACAGAACAACAAGAACAAATTTGAAATTGAAAAAAAAAATCGATTAAACCATTCTTTACGAGAACTGATAATATATTCGTATAAGATCTCAAATTTTTGAATCGCGCGACAGTTTGTTACAAGTTTTTCAGCAATTTCGCACTTTAATTTTATGAAAACCACAAATAGAATAGAGTTAGTTGATCAGTACTTGTAATTGGACCATTGTATTTTTAATATTTTCTTCAAAATTTTAGTCGATCAGCAAAAAAAATAACATGAAGAAAAACGTTTTTGAATTTGAATCTGTATTTTGAATTTGATTTGAGTTGCTGATTATGGAAAACATTTTTAAAATTTCAATTAGTAGTTGTAATTTAATGATTATGGTAAAAAAAAAGTTTTATAAGGTAAATGAATCTGTAAAATTAAATGTGCCATAAATTAAGGAACACGTGCCATAAATTAAGAAACGGTTTTTTTCCTTATTTAACTCAAACAGATTAGCATTAAATTAGGAAGGAAATATCTGATTGTATATATATTTAAATAGCAACAGTTTACTGAAATACAAAATACATATTATTATTTTTTATAATTTTGAAACTGTTGCTATAAAAATTACAATTAAGACTCTATAGTTGCTATTTTTGGAATTTCCCCTTAAATGATTTAGCATATAGTAGTAATTGAATTTTGCGGTTAGGATGAATTGTACCGGTAAAAGTTTTTTTAATTAATAATATCCGTGGTATTTAATATTTAATAATTTTTTGGTTTTTAAAAAAAGATAAGTGTCACATCATTGAATATTGACCGGATAATATGTTTTCCAGTTTGAATATCGTTTAAGCTAAACAATCAACTCCTATTATGAAACTGGGGGGCGGGGCCGTGTTACCACGGATACAACATCAATCATGTGTAAAATATTTTAAAATTAAAAAGTAAGAAGTTTGATATCAATCAAATATTAAATTTTAAAAATATATAATAAATTGAAAGACATTTTAAATTGATAATTATTGTAATTTATATATATATTTTTTATATAATTTTCAAAGAATATATATTGCTCTTTTTGTCAATAATTTTGTAACATTAATAGTTAATTATATTTTTAAATAATTTAAGTTTTTAATTAGTATAATTTATAATAATTTTCTTCTATTCCACTTTAAGTGACACTAATATAATTTTTAGAGTTAACCAAAATATTTAATAACTTTTAAATTTTTAAGTTGTTAACTATTGTAATTTGTAGTATTTTACGGGTTTTTTTAAATATTTATGGTAATCATCATTAATGTCATACATACAGTGAATTTCAAATACACATAATTAATTTTAAAATAATTGTACTTAAGTGATGCATATCAGTTGGTTCATAACTTCACGACGAAAAGACTAATAATATTTTTTTTTATATATATATTTGAGCTCTTTCTAATTTGCATACTTTTGTTTCTAACAGCTAAATTAAATTCAAACGTTAAAAGTCATTATACATATATATAACAACATCTCTTTATAGCAGTCATAAAATTTTCAAACAAATGTTATCACTATATAGAAAAGTTTGACTATATATATATCAACCGGTTGTTCCTAAAACAAATTAAAGAAGTTTTTATTTCTAAGGCATATGACTGTTTAAATTACATTTTTAAAATAGTGAGAACATTTTTTGTTTACTAAGAATGATTTATTTTTTAAGTGATGTGCTCAAGTTGAAAACACCACTTATATAGAAATATAGGGAGTAGGAAAGATGGGGTGAGGGTACAATATAATGGGTGAGAGTAGGACGTAAATCATGTAGAATGACCCCGTGGAACTTTATTGTGGAATGACCCTCGTGGAATTTTAGGAAAGCTATTTGTCTCATTTTTAAGAAATTTATTTTCTGAACATATAATTCATTCGTTTTATATGTGACATTTTTTGATTAGATATAGTATTCTAAAAAAAAGAATGTTTGAAACTTGAGATTTAAATTAATCCTTGTTTTGGGACTATTTTTCAAATCAAAATTTTGTAATTAAACAACAAGAATTCAATTTCTATTAGAGTTTTTGGAGGCTACTTTCCCTTAATTAAGTCTACTGCTTGAGACTACTCTATTCTGAACCTTAAATCACGCCTATCTAAAGGGCAACATATTTCCTTAAAGAGTCATCTCCAAAATTTCATTAATTTATAGAATATTCACCAAAAGAGATGAAAACTTTTTTTTCTTGATCATCAAAACCTCTTTTCATGGAGATCAAATCCAAATCTTCGTACGTTTAAGAAACACGCTACTAACAACCTTTAAATTATACGGAGAAAATTTATATCAAATTTAAATCTTTGTACGCTCAAGAAAATATGCTGCTAGCAGCCCACAAATTATGGAGAAAACGTTCGAAAAATACGCTACTAACGACGTTCGAATTATGGAGAAAATATTGAGAGAGAAATCAAGGGAGAAACAAAATTATGCACCCATTGTTTATTAATAAAAATTTTTGTTCATTCATATTTTATTTATGATTATTTATTTTTCATAAATTAAAATTCATTATCGACAAAGTGTAACATAAAATGGGACAAACAAAATATATATTTTTCAAAATATTTCATCGTCCAAACGTAAAAAAATAGGGAAAAAATGTTTTTCCCCATATGGAACACAGCCCTCTGTACGAGCTGGTCAGAAGTAGAACAAGTATTAGAAAAGAGAATGTTTTTAATGCACACATCGACAACCAGAAACGAACAAACAATATATACATTATGTATATATATATGTTGATTGATGAATATTTTAATAATAGAGGAATCACCAGCTTGACTCATTTTGGAACTATCCCTTCTAGTTATCGTCGAGCCTGACCTCTTGCTCTTTCTTCATTTTACAGTGAATTTCTCAAACAATATTGCAGTGCTTTGAAAAAGGTAATTAATTAGTTGCAACAATTGCAAGTACCACATCATTTATTATTATAAACCCCCTTCCCCCTCCCCCCCTCCTTCTTCTCCAAAATGAGTATTATACTACTAAACTTTTTTGGGTATTTCGTAGAGTATATAAAAATAATGTAAAATATAGTACATTAGTAATGCTTGTATTAGTACTATTTGTGTTAGTTATACTTGTATTTTTCTTATGCATTATTTGATTTGATGTATTAAAAATAGAGAAAAGACTCAAATATACCATTGAACTAGCAGAAATGATTCATTTATGTCATTCGTTAAAAGTTTGACTCATTCATGCCATCGCCGTTACAAAATCGACTCATCTATACCATTAATTTCTAACGATAATTTCAAAAACAGCTTTGCCACGTGGTCTTTTATTAAAGGTTCACGTCATTAATTTAAATATGGAAAAAGACTCAAATATGTCATTAAACTATCAGAAATGACTCATTTATGTCATTAGTTAAAAGTTCAGCTCATTTATGCCATCATTGTTATAAAATCAGCTCACCCATGTCATTACTCTTTAATGGTGGGTTTTCAAAAACAGTTTTATCATGTGGCATTTTATTAGAGATCCGCGACATTAATTAAAATAAATCAATATTAATTTCAAAATATCTTAGACCCATTAAAAACAACCGATTTATTTAACATAACCCGACCCACACCCATAAAAATATTTTTTTCCTACAACAACAACTATTTTTCTAATAAAAAAAATAGTGATTAATGTATATTATATTCTTTGACCATTTCTAGTTGATTCTAAATCATTACAAATGCTACGCTTAACAAAAACCTCAAAAATTCTATCCTATAGTAATTGATTAGTTTTAATTTCAGTGACTTCAATATATACTTCAAAGTTGCAAGAAAATAAATCAATGAATGATTAGGGCAAGCAAGAAAAAGAAAGAGGTGTACCAATAGAACTCCATTCTCCCATCATGAATTAGGGGAGTATACATTATTGAAAAAATCATTTTCAAATAACGACTTAAAAGAAGTTTGTTATCCCAATTATCCTGCCATGCATATGGAATAACTTCTCACATCACGAATTAGTGGAGCATACATTGTTAAAAAATAATTTTTAAATAACAGCTTAAAAGAAGTCTGTTATTCCAATTATTCCACCATGTATATGGGATAACTTCTCTCATCATTATAGTATAAATGCTAGAATAAATAATCCCAATACCAACTAATTTCAGATATTTTGAAATTAATATTGATGTATTTTAATTAATAACTTGAACTTCTTAATAAAAGACCACGTGGCAAAGCTACTTTTAAAAATCCATCATTAAAAAGTAATGGCATGAGTGAGTTGATTTAATAACGGTGATGACATGAATGGGCCGAACTTTTAACAGATGACATAAATGAGTCATTTCTGATAGTTCAATGGCATATTTGAGCCTTTTCACTTATTTTAATTAATAATGTGGACCTCTAATAAAAGACCATGTGGTAAAGTTATTTTTGAAAACCACCATTAAAAAGTAATGACATGGATGAGCTGGTTTTGTAACGGCGATGGCATGAATGATCTCAACTTTTAACTAATGATATAAATGAGCCACTTCTGATAGTCCAGTGGCATATTTGAGTCTTTTTCCTTAAAAATAACATGAATTAAATCATTTTTTTAAAAAAAAATACAAAAATATCCTCCATATATATGTTGGAAAGGATGTGAAAATTATTTTGAGGGATAATAATGTCTTTAATGATGTTAATGCATGTATTGGATCCACTGCATTGCTAATACCATGGATTTTGAGATATTAGTAATACATACCTTAATACACAATAGAGTGTATAACTCATGCAAACATTAGTTATACATATGGTGCAAAAGTATATCAAACAAGGTACTCCCTCCGTTTCGTTTTAGTTGGCCCTCTTTCTAAAAATATTTGTTTCAATTTAGTTGTCCCTTTGATGAAATCAAAAGAATTTTATTATGTTCTTCCAATCCGACCTTTAATATTAAATGACTAAATAAAGTGTATTTACTTAAATTTATATTTTCAAAGCATAATTAAAAAGGCTAATTTGGTAAAATAAACCCCAAAATTAATATTTTTTTAATGGGTGTGCCAAGTCCATAGGGATCAACTAATATAAAACGGAGGGAGTAGTAATAATACACATTAAACTAATGCATGTGTTAGTTTTCCAATACACTCTACTAAACAGCCCTTGTTGATGGAGATATTTACTCCCTCCGTTTTGTTTTAGTTGGCCCTCTTTCTAAAAATATTTGTTTCAATTTAGTTGTCCCTTTGATGAAATCAAGAGAATTTTATTATGTTCTTCCAACACTACCCTTAACATTAAATGACTAAACAAAGTGTATTTACTCAAATTTGTATTTTCAAAGCATGATTAATAAGATTAATTTGGTAAAAAATAACCCCCTAATTAATATTTTCTTAATGAGTGTGTCAAATTCATAGGGGTCAATTAAAATGAAACGGAGGGAGTATCATATTGTCTCACAATACGTTGGTATCATAGTAAGTACCATTTAAGCTCGATCTTAATATTTTTTTTTCGGGAATGGAGAATGGAAATGCCTCTGATAGTGGAGTAATTAATACCATGTAGGAAAGTATCAGTCATGTTAAGAAATTTCAACACAAACGATTAATTGAATTTGAATCCAGCTAGCTCAACTACTTCGCATCGATGAAGCAAACTTCAGCCATTTATCGATTTCATACTTGAAAGTTAAAACAACTATACGAAAAGGAAAATGGAGACATAATTCTGGATGAATACCTTTAATCGTTTTTTAGTTCTTTTATTGTCCAACTTTTTACTTTTGGGTTAACTAAATATTTTTCTTTGATTAATCTTTCAGCCTTTTAATCATAAACAATTATCTTATTCAATATAAATTCAGCCAATTCAAAGGAGTTCGGAGTTCCTAATCACTCCCTAAATATTTGCAAATTTTTGGCATTATTAAGTCAATTCTAGGGTGACTGGAACTAGCAATCAATAAGTTTTCAACCAGTTCCAAGTGTTTTCCCCTTCGACTATTTTATGGCTTGAGTTACAATCAATAAGTTAGGTCATGTTACTATTTCATTTGCCTAACAGTGGACATTGGATTCTTTTCCTAACAAATGCAATGTAGTTTCGATATGATGTTGCATTCTCAAAAGATTTTGGCCCCACTCTTTTTTTCTTTTTTTGGTGATTCAACATTTATGTAGAAAGTGCCAAAGTGGCAATGGGAAAAAGCTGCCTGATATGGTAAAAGTAACATCAAGGAATATTTATTATTAAGAAAAATGAAATTTCCAGATAACATCATCATATAAGTAGTGGATTAACAAACAACTCATGATCACAAGACTTCCATGGATTCTACTAATCACATATATTAGTACCTTCCTCTCTTTTCTTTTCCTCCTTTTCCTTTTCTAATATTAGTTGGCGGATCCTAAGTTGGCTTATTGTGTACACGTGTGGATATTAAAACTTTGGTATAGTTGATCTTTTTTTAAAATTATTTACTTCATTGTTTTAAATCAAGAGAATAGTATTATATTCTTCTAATACTAGCCTTATCATTAAATTACTAAACAAAATGTATATATATATATTTAAATTCATATCTTCAAACATGGGCGGACCTACATTCAGTTTTGAGGTGTTTCGGCATCCAGTAAACTCGATGCGGAATAGGTAAAATTACATAAAAAATATGAAAATAGGTATATAATATATAAAAGCACCCACTAAAATAAAAGTTGACTGGGTGCATTAGCATTTAGGTTAACCTTAAGTTTCTCCATTGGAAGGGATGCCTGGGTTTGAACCTCATTGAAGAGATTTTTTTTTTTTTTCCAGTTTTTAAATTTTTTGAGCACCCACTATCCTTAAATTTTGGATCCGCCACTGTCTTCTAAGCATATATAATAAGACTAATTTGATAAAATAAGCCCCTAGTAATTTTTTTTTAAGAGAAATGTCAAGTCAACTATTTTAAAACGAAAGCTTAGGGCAAGCTTTTCTTGAATTATATATATCACCTAGTACTTTAAAAATGTGCAATTCCAATTTCCATGGCTCAGAGGACTACGCTTATAGGTTTAAGCAAAAAGAGTCAGCTAGCACGAGTCACATAATTTAAAATTTTAAACGTAGAGTGCAACAAAACATTCTATATAATTTGGACTAGACTTCTCTTGTTTGCACACAACTTATGAACTATCTTAAAAGCAACATGTACGGACACATTTTGTCAATGTTAGAAAAATTGAACTCGAACCTAACTCAATTCTAAAAACAAGCCTAGTTAAAGTGAGAATTGTTCTAAGTAGACAAGTGAGTTCCCCATCCCTAATGAACTGATGTGGACCTCTACATGCAAAATGTTATTCTCTTAATTACCACACAACACAATATACCAAAATCTGCGCTTGTCCCACTCTCGTTCTGACTAAGCACCATCTCTCAAATTTATCAGTCGAAATCATAAGCACTCGATTTAAAATATTTTTCATAGATATATATTGTGTGAAACCGCGTATTTTTTTCAATCAAATAATTCAATTTCTATTTGATTTGCCATAATGAAAGCTATCTTGTTGAATTGTATATTTGTATTAGACTATTAGATACCTAACCGAGAGCGCCATCTTTCGTATATACCAATCAATCGAACAATTTGAATATTCTATGTAAAATAATGTTCACGAACATCTCATTAAAGTACTTAATTTATTTTTCAAATCTATCCTTGAGTTAGAGGGTTGCGAAATACACTTCAAACTTAACTACATATCCAGTAATATATATAATATAATGCCAAACAGGTTTTTTTTCCCCTCCAAAATGAATTCCTAAGTCCTCCAGATTTTTTCCTAAAGGATATATATATTATCATCGTACCTCTTTAATGAACAATGGAACAAAAGCTACAAAGGATGAGCCAATGATTTAGTTTGACACGTAGCTGAAAGAAAAAACCAAAGAGCCAAAAAGAAACAAACAAAAAATACTAGGGTTCTACGAAGCTTCCTTGAATTGAAACGATTATTCCATATTGATAAAGACAAGACAAGACATTGCTTACAGGTGTCCTTTTCTTAACAAAATGATGGTCCAAGAATCTTTGTGTCTTCACCCTATTAAAGAATTGCTGCAACAAAATTACTTTAAACCCATGAAAATCGTAACGGTAGGATCAAATGGGCGGCCAAGTTGAAAGGATCAGTCTCTCTACTTTCAAAAAGTTGACTATGTATAGTATTTTTTTAAAATTTGATATATTTTTAATTTAAGATCACAAGATTTAAAATTTTTTTTTATTTTTTAAAATATCGTGTCAAGTCAAAATAAGTCATTATATTTTTTAAATAGAGGGAGTATTTGAAAACTTGTTTGGACATATTTTGTTTGTGAAAAATATTGAATCCCAAGTTTTGTGAGCATTTTTTTTAAAACATGAAAAACTGACAGATAAGATGCCATTGGGGAGGATCTTTTAATTTCTTCATCCGGATTTAGGAGTAAATTATACTAATATAAAGGCAGTATTAATAGTAATACTATTAAACACAATAAATACATGCAGTTACTTTTCTCAAGTGACGTAATTATGCAATTAAATATTTTCTAGCTACTGCAAACTATAGAATTTATTAATCTTTTCTTTAACACGTTGGTGATGATTATCTGAGAGCTTGAGAGGTGATGAAATGATTTAACTTAACGTTTAAAATTTGGAATGTACGGAAGAAAATAAACCTATAAAATTATTTTTTATTTTTTCTCTCGTTAAAATATTATGAAAAATTTGACATAATATTATTACTCCCCTCTGTTTAGAAAAGAATGACCTAGATTAACTTGACACGGAGTTTAAGAAAATAAAAAAACTTTTGAATTTTGCAGTATTAAATTAAAAATATGTCTAATGTACCAAAATACCCTTCAATCTTATGACCTTAAACATGTTGTGGAAAGTTAAAATTTAAAAGTTGCGTGTTAAAAGAGAAAGTGATCATTCTTTTTTAAACGAACCCAAAAAACAGTAAGGTCATTAACGGAGGGAGTTAAAAGAAACTGCTATAAGCTACAAATCTAATTGACCCTTGAAAGGATTTCGGGTTAACTTAGTTGATGAGCTTTCTGCCTTCTGTGGTAGTTGAAGGAAGTAAGAAGCTATACCTTTTGTAGAAAATTATGCAGACTTTACTCAAAACACCATGTAAGAAGAGTATATTTTGGACTAACTGAGCCCAAGTTCAACAAGACGACTATGAATATGTGGTGGAGTGATGCGTGTGATTCTCGATTTGCTTATTCTTATGAGTTTGGAGATGCACACTTGAAAATTAGTTGCGGGCTTCGATTTTCATAAATACTTAGACAATTTGGATAGCACACAGTATATTGAATCTCGGAAGCCCCGTGGATCGTAGCGATGGACCACGTGGAAATTAGTTCGAAGGGAAGATTATTGCGTGTGAATTGCACATAGTATATTAAGATGTAAGATCTGTTAATGATGTAAAGCTTTTTAAAAAAAATCATACGAATTTAACTCATAGCCCAATAATATCACAGCATGTAAGTATTCTATACCGGTGGAGCCCAACACTTCTACGGTTGCGGTAAGAGTTCAACTTCAACCCCAACAAATACTGTACATCATATTCCCTTTCACCCGTCCCTATCATGTAACATAAAAAGAATTGACCCGTGATAGATAAAAATAAAAAGAAAGATTTTAAAAGATAAGTATTATGTGAAACATCATTGATCTTCCATCCTTATCGAACATAAGAAGGAATATTATCAAATTGAGGAAGGGACTGTTCAGTAATTGGACTCTTATGCAAGTACAACCACAGTACACCACATGAGTCCTAGTTACGTAGCACCTCCTTCCACTCCTATTGTTGATGGGTGTGTCCTCTGAGAAATTTTGATATGTATATATCAAACAAAACAAGTTAGGTCTTCCTCTAAAAGAATAAAGAACTCAAAATAATAAATTACAAACCAAGTTAGTAGTTTTTTTGGTGTGTGTATGCGCACATATTGGAATTCAATAACTTTAGCCCGGCCCCGGGCATGTCCTAAGTATGAATTAAACTCTCTATAAATTTTTAAATATGAACTCAATTATTACTACTCCTTCTGTTTAAAAAAGAATGACCTAATTTGACTTGACATGGAGTTTAAAAAAATAAAAGAGACTTTTGAATCTTGTGGTGTTAAATTAAAGATATGTCAAATGTACCAAAATGTTCTTCAATCTTGTATGGTTTTAAACATGTCATGTGAAAAGTTAAAACTAAAAAATTGCTAAAAAGAAAAGTATTCATTCTTTTTGAAACGGAGGGGTAGTATATATGAACTTTAGGCAAATTATGCCAAAACGGTATCCAAACTAGCCAAAATGATCCAACTAATCCCAAGCATTTAGATTTATCACACCAACACCTAAAATCCATCCCAAATCAAACACAATATCATAAACATACTACGAATTAGCTTAATCTAACAAGGGATTAATGTCATAAACTTTAAATTTTGGATCCGCTTCTCGTAATTATTAGATCTAATACAAAAGAAAATAGGAATTCAAGAGCCATGTAGCACCCGTGAGTCAAATAAAAATCACTCATTAATCAACAAGAAGAATCTCACTGTAGAATTATTTCTATCTTTTCATCATGAGGATAATAACTACGCCTTTTATGGATGTATGTACTTCTTGCTCAAGTTGTCAAAACAATTAGAATTGACAAAGTACTGCTGGTAAATAATTACACTGGCATGTTCTACTTGATATAGTTAACATCCATTGATTTCTCTCTCTTTTTCTTGTTAAAGCCAACAACATCTAAATGGCAAAGTGTTCTATTTATAAAGTAGACTCATTTAAAATTCAAATCGATGTATCAGAAACCAGGTACAAACCATCCTTTACTATCCATGTACAATACTGATGATGATGATTCAGAATTCTAACAAGGCAAAAGCCACATAATCCATACGCTAAATCCACATAAATTCTAATGATCATGATCATAATAAATACCTGCATGTTTGTTTGCTCCAAGCAAAAGTTTTTCTCCATTTTAATTGCAACAAAAATATGTTATCGCCACCCCGCCACCCGCCACCCCCCAAACCCAACCACCCAGCCCATCAGAAAAACAAGAATACATAGATTCAATTATCTAAATTATTTGTCGCCAACTAATAAGTACTAACATTTTTGATGAGGTTTAATTTATCAGCTGACCACCCTTTAATTAGTCTCTATACATATTTATCTACGCGGCTATAGACGCATTCAAGTATAATTAGTTACATGCATACTACAATATAAAGTCGATATGAAGGCACATAAATTTCTCATATCCATTGCGTTTTCGCAAATCTTACATCTCAATTATACATCACAAATTTTTCACGTACGCCAAAATGATTGCAGTATCAACGTGAATTAATTTGTCCGAATATAGAAAACTAGAGAAGGTATATATGCTTAGGTATATAAGGAAGGTGAGTGGTATCTTCCTTTCTTATCTAAGGAAATGAAATCTTGAAAAAAATCATTTGGTCTTCTGGAGCCTACGTTACGTTGTCTTCATTGTGCATGTGGTAAGAGGTCCCCCTATGCTAAATAATTGATCATATTGTATTCATATAAAAAGTATATATGCATGGCTTTTGAAAGGGGTCTCTCAGAGATCGGTACTGTGAGTCTGTGACACTGAAGGAAGGTCTGTTTTTGCATGTGCATGGGGGAGAATATTGTATGGAACATGTTCTTTGACTTCTATTTGTCTCTCAACTTTGATATCCAATTATATATATGATCCTTGAAAAATGTTTCAGCTCTACAAAATCAATTACCTGAATGAATAATTAATTAAGAAGTTACTATTACATCGTATTCTGTGTCTAAATAAATTTCCTTTATCTGTTGGGAAATATCCTATTAAGTATTACTTTACTACTATCTATCTATATATATATATATATATATATATATAAAAGCGTGAGTGTCAGCTGAAAGCAGGCAGCTGACGGTCGACAGCTTTTATCTGTTTATTTGCTCTGTAATTTTATTATTTCATGTTTAATTAATTATTATATAATATTTACGTATTAAAAAATAATAATATTTAATAAAAAATATTATAAATATTTATAAAATAAAATAGACATTTATTACATGGTTACTTTCAATTGTTTCAACTACAATTTTACTATATAACCTATAATTAATTATTATGAGTCATTCATGTATTTAAAAATTAATAATATTTATTCTAAATTTTTTTTATAAATATTTATAAAATAAAATAGACATTTATGACATGATTTTTTCAACTGCTTCAACTGCAATTTTACTATATAACCCATAATTAATTATTATGAGTCATCCAAGTATTTAAAAATTAATAATATTTATTCTAAAAAAGGTAAGATAAACATAAAATGATAAATTAACTAGTGATGTTTTAAATTAATTTGACATCTTATATGAGGTCCACTTAAATTTTTTTCACAAGTATTTTTATAGCAATTTTGCTTTACTACTTCTAATTAGTTATTATGAGTCATTCAAGACGTGTCAGTTTTGTTACTTCAATCATAATATTTGGTTGACCCTCAAAATTATATCAGTATCACTTAAATTAAAATAGAAAAGAATATTATAAACAATAATTAAAAATTTATATTACTTTTAAAATATAAACTGAGTATCAATACAATTACAATTACAAACAACTTAAAATAGTAAAGTACAACGATGAAAAAATACTATAAATTACAATAGCTAACAATTTAAAAAATTAAAAAACGTATTAAAAATTTAATTAATTATTTTATTTTATTTGTATCACATAAATTGAGATAAAAAAATACAAACATGGCCTTCCACATCTAGTACTACTGTACTAGTATATTCCTTTCTCTCAATTCAAGTGTTTTATATATTTCCTTCGAATAATTTCATATAACTGGATTGGTGATCTCACATGCATTTTTCTGCGCCTGGATACAATTAAGACCTATTTATTAGGAAAAGAAAACATTTAAGATAATTAAGAGTCCACTTCCCTAAAAAGAAACTCTCTTTTTTCTACATGGTTCAATCAACTTTCAGTACTCTCTCTATTCCATATTAAGTGAACCATTGAAATTTTTTATTAGAGTTCAAAATATGTTAATTTTTTAATGTTCAAGGGAATTGCTTACACTTGTTTCAGTATCTACCTTTCTTTAATGAGGTTCTTATTTAATTACTTTATATTTTTTAAAAGAATAATTTGAAAATAATTAAAAAAAGTAATAATAGAAAATAATATGTAAGGAATAAAATATTTGTAAAGAGTATGGAGAATTGCGAAAGTAAAATGAACTCATAACCGTATAAGTGATTCCAAAAGGGGTGTCGTGGCAGTTTATGAGCCAAGTGAAAGGCACATGAGGAGCACGTGAGCCAGCTGTAGAAGTTCACTTGGGCAGTTAAAAGATGAACGGTGTAGATTAAATCAATCTAAAGGAAATAATCAGACAATGGAGAGGCGCCCAGTCAACTATAACTACAAAAAAGAGAGTAACGAACTCAGTTTTGGACTGGTATTCCTTTACTCAAATTCTCTCTTCTTCATCTTCTTCTACCTAATTCTCTCCTACAATTATTCTAACATTCTGAACTTCGCCATTACATAATCGGAGCTAGGCCTTGGAGCTTTCTGGGAATCCAATTGTAATAGTTACTTGAATTCTTTCCAGTTCGGTTGTAACTGCCAGTTGATTCTTAATAAAATTCGGTCCCAATTCAGCATTCGAATTCATTTGTTTTTCATAAATCGATTGGGTCTATTACAAAGTGGTATCAGAGCCACCCATCACCCTTCGCGCCCACTGTACCTGGGATGGTGACGTCGGTATGGCAGTGTTCGACCGGGGCTAGCAATGTTTAGCGCACAACCATTGAGGCACCTGGGCACCTGACTCGAAAAGGGCTACCTGAGAACGAGTTACCTACATAAGTAAAGTGAAAGCTACCCAGAGTGGAGCCGTCGAGGACGACAGATGCGGAGCGTGGTATTTGTTATGGTCCATTTCAAAGTACCACATCGGTACTACAAAGTATTGGTGTGGGGTATTTATAGCCTTGGGCTCTCCAACCTTAATAGCTAGCTTTTGGGGGTACGGTTCTCCTAAGGTTATAAAATTGGTATCAGAGCCAGGTTTTGGCCATCATGACAATCCCGAAAACATGATCCAAGTCGACTGAAGAATTTTTCAAGAAGGTGGATGCCCAGTTACAGAGTTACATTACGGCAATGGTTAAAAATTTGATGAATTAGACAAAAAATGGATATCCTAATGGAGAAATTGATTCCCAGTCACGATGAAATTTTGGGCAATGCACCAAGAGATCAGCAGCAGATAGATTTCTCAGGTAATAGATCAACAAGGAGTGAGTTTGACGATTATAGTAGAAATCAAGGGAATAACTAGCCTCGCTTTGAGTTTCCTTTCTTTGATGGGTTTGACCCTTGTTCGTGGCTGAGGAGGGCGGATAGATATTTCCAGTATAATCGCCATGGATTTTATTGAAGGCCTACCCTCTTCGGGACAGCGAAATGCCATATTAGTGGTGGTGCACAAACTAACTAAGTATGAACATTTCCTACCATTGAAACACTCTTTTTCAGCTCAGGAAGGGGCTACATTATTCCTTAACGAAATTTACAGACTTCATGGGTTGCCTAGCACTATTATATCGGGATTTGGTGTTTACAAGCCATTTTTGGCAGCATCTGTTCAAATTTATGTGTACTAAGTTGACCATGTCAACCTCCTACCACCCACAGACGGGTGGTTAAATGGAAATATTAAATCGCTGCTTAGAATCTTATCTCCGAGCCATGGTCTTTACTAATCCTAAGTAGTGGCTCAAGTGGTTACCATTAGCGGAGTGGTGGTCTAACACCAACCACCACAGTTACATCAACACCACTCTCTTTCAATTAAGCTCTTTACAAATATGCTCCACCCCAGGTGCCTATGGGTTCCCTACGTCACTTTATTTGTACCCCAGTTGGCCTATGTTTGGCTGAGAGGCAACAACAATTATAACACTTAAAGGACAATATAGTGCAAGCGCAGGCAAGAGTGAAGTTTTTCACAGATAGACATCGATCAGATAGAACACTATAGGTTGGTGACATGGCCTACTTGAAACTACAACCTTATCAACAGAACTCCGTTGAGCTAAGACAAAACTTGAAGCTTAGTGCACGTTACTATGGGCCTTATAAAATTCTTGAGAAGATAGGTGCAGTAGCGTACCTCATGGATCTTCCCTCGGGATATCTGATCCATCCCATCTTTTATGTTTCAAAGTTAAAGAAACTGGTAGGGTCCAATCTGGTAGCTCAACAACAACCTCCTGCCTGCGGTTCAGATGGTTGAATACTTGTGCAACCGGTGGCTATACTCCAGAGAAAACTATTTAAGTTGAACAACGTCGTTAGGGTGAAGGTCTTGGTATAATGGGCGAATTTAGGACCAGATTCAACTACTTGGAAGGATTGGGGTTACATTTCAAGTTGTTTTCCAGAGTTTGTCGACCAGCTCCGACCTTGAGGACAAGGTCGATTTGTGCACGGCGGGTTTGTAAGGAATGAAATATTTGTAAAGAGTGTGGAGAATTGGGAAAGTAAAATGAATTCATAACCATATAAGTGATTCCAAAAGGGGTGTCGTGGACGGCGGCTTACGAGCCAAGTGAAAGGCATATGAGGAGCACGTGAGCTAGCTGTAGAAGTTCACTTGGGCAGTTAAAAGATGAACGGTGTAGATTAAATCAATCTAAAGGAAATAATCAGACGATGGAGAGGCACTTAGTCAACTATAACTACCGAAAAGAGAGTAACGAACTCAGTTTTGGATTGGTATGACTTTACCCAAATTCTCTCCTACAATTCTTCTAACATTCTGAACTTCGCCATTACAGAATCGGAGCTAGACCTTGGAGTTTTTTGGGAATCCAATTGTTATAGTTAGATGAATTCTTTCCAATTTGGTTATAACTGCCAGTTGATTCTTAATAAAAGTCGGTCCCATTTCTGCATTTGAATTCATTTGTTTTTCATAAATCGATTGGGGCATTACATAATATTTAATTTATATCCTTATATATTTTTCTTAAAATATATGTTATATTTTAACAATTCACTTAATATGGACCAGAAGTATTATTCTAGCACCTATATTACTCATATATTCGTTAGGCCAATCTTTAGTTAACCTACTTTCCACTTTGGAGTGTAGTTGATAGGCCATTAAAAATGGGGCAAAATAAGTCATCTTGAAAGTCTAATGTATAATATATGTATAATTCAAGTATAATATGTATATGATCATGTATAATCGATATATACAATTAGAAAAAGTAAATAGCGAATTTGCCCCAATATTTGTGCAAAGATCTCATTATATACATGAATTATTACATAGTCGGCCTCTTAAAACTTATCAAGGTATTCTATTTAAACGATATTCAAATTAATTAATTTTGATCCAATCAAGCACCTCAAATTCCCAATAAACTGCTCCAATTTGATAGATTCAATTCAACTTTTTGAAAACTTTTGCATATGTTTAATTTGTATATAAGATAATTAAGTTAACCAAACATAATCTACTTTAA
>NC_061113.1:248156806-248182142 GCF_002878395.1 Capsicum annuum
AGCTATCAAGAGTAAGTGTGAGGAATGGGAACGACTGAGGGCAATCACGCAACCTAATCCATACAAAGTTACGTTATCTTTCAAAGTATTCATTTTAATTTTTTTTTTTCAAAGAGTATGTATAAGTTAATACAATTACTTATTTAGAAAAAAGAGAAATAATCGTAAAAGAATAAGTTTTGGTTCCTGATCGAAAGAATTAAAATTTAACATACAAGAGAAATTAACAATGAAGTTGGAAAGCCCTGCTACCGGCTATTCGTTATAATAAAATTTATCATACCATTTGAAGCCGATCTAACTGGGTTGGATAGATTCTGAACACGTCAGGTGCTTATCTAGATTGAAAAAAATGAGAACGATCCATAAATGCCCCCAAAGGCGCGAGAAGTATATCAAAATTCGTGGTATGATCGGAAAGTACTGCTACCGGCAAGCCACGCATTAATATAATTAAAAATATATTTAAAAGAATAAAAGCGAGATAGAAGTCACTTTTAGGCCAACAAATATTATATATCCAAAAGATTAATTTAAGCCAGACATAAGTCATTAAAGCGACCGTGCTAGAACCATGGGACTTAAGGGGTGCCTAACACCTTCCCCTCGATCAACAGAATTCCTTATCCGGATTTCTAGTTCGCAGAGCAAAAAAATAAAGAGTCATTTCCTTTTGAATAGGAATTCAATAAGGTGACTTGGAACACCCAAACTAAATTCCAAGTGGCGACTCTGTAAATAAAATAATCCCTTTTCAAAACGGTACTTTAATTGGGAAAACCCATTTTCTCTAAAACCAACTCCCTAGCGGGGTCGGATGCAGTGAAAAACAAGGGTGTGACAGATGGCGACTCTGCTGGGGAGATAACCAGAATTCGAACTTTTATATTGACTTGTTTGGCTTTATTTAGTTTTGATATTGTATATTGTTGGCCTAAATGTGTTCTTTGCCTACATGTTTATCGCTTTGATATTGTTTGAATTGCAATATAAACTGTCTTCTCTCGCGCACCCATCTAAGTCTTCTGAGATACTGTGTATTCGGAGATGCGGTATTCGCTCCCGAACTTGAGATACCAGAGATGCAGCAACGCTCCTGGGAAGGATTCTGTAGTCACCCATAATTTATGATGGGAAGGGACCAACAGTGAGGCCGAAAAGCCCTGCTACCGGTAAAGCTGACCCTTGCCGACTCGAGTTGTCTGCTCGTTTTACCGCCAGTCTAGAGACCTAACTCCACCAGGTTGAAACTAGCATAACTGGAACTTAGACATGGCTATCCCTAATAGACTGCGTTTTATTGGTATCACGTGCAATTTTGACTTAGTGGGGCTTGACCCGGGGGTCGGGTCCGTCTAGGTCAGGTGTCACCTTTTGAGACCATCATGTACATTTTATGTGCTACTTGTTGCATTATAGGAATTGCCATATCGAAGTGGACCGGCTTTTAAGTGAATTAATTGATCTGAAAAAGGGTTAAATAAAATTTTTTAAGGGTTTATTTTAGAAAATATATAATATGTTTACATAGAACTTTTCCGAAAAGATTGAGTGGTTTTAACGTTATGGTCTCGTTATGTCCATTTTCTTTGGTTTTAAAATCTCTTTTAGGAATATCATAGAGCCCATTTTTGTCAAACACAATTAAAATTTTGTTAAATAACTTGGTCAACTATTTTGTTTAAATAATTTAATTATTTCTGATATGTCTGGTTCAAATGTCATCAAATTATTGTCTCTACTCTAGCATGTTTTAGAAGACTTGGATACGTCCTGTTTTGTCAGTTATTATTTTCTCATGCTCATTTTGAAATCTTATTCCATGTCGTTCCATCAACTTCTTTCGAAAATTATTTTTGTCTTGCTTTAGGATGTTTAAAATAGAGTTCTTATTTGCCATCATTATCGTATAGGGCAATATGAACTCAGTCGGAAGGAGTGACAAGAGGCCGAGGGATGATGAAGTACCCCATTTCATGGTGTTGGATAAAGTTCCAAAGCTATTGCGGATATGGTATAACAATATGACTGACTATGGACAGGGAGAAGTATATAAACACTTGGAATTTTTAAGGAGTCTGTTGAGTGTTGAACCACGAAGAGATGTGATAGAATCTTTGGTACAGTTTTGGGATCTTTTAAACAACGTATTCCGATTCTCCGACTTTGAGCTTACTCCCACACTGGAGGAAATAGGATCATTTATTGGAAAGGGAAAGAACCTTCACCGAGGAGAACCCATGATACCGAAGCATGTCACTTCCGAAAGATTTTTCGAGCTATTGCACATAAAAGAGAAGAACATAGGAGGCTGCCTAGAAAATGGATGGGTTCGTCTAGAATTTTTGTACGAAAGATATGGTCAGGAAAGGGGATTGGAGTTGTTTAAATCAGAACTTAACAACGGGGGGTGCTACCGAACCTGGAAAAAGCACAGTTCTGAAGCATTCATAGTGGCTTTTTTGGGAATCATGGTATTTCCAAAGAGAGGAGGAAAAATCAGCACCAATCTGGCTGCGTTTATTACCGCTTTTGAGAAGAATCCTAAGGTCACCCTCGTGCCCATGATTTTGGCAGACATTTATCGGGCCCTGACGATGTGCGAAAATGGAGCGGACTATTTTGAAGGATGTAACATTCTATTGCAGTTATGGATGCTCGAGCATGGTCGTTACCATCCATTTGTTGTGGATTTTCGAGTCGAGTGGAATAAGTATATCAAGGGCCATGAGAAGAGGATGGAGGACCAAAACTTTCCCAAAGGAATAGGAGCTTGGAAGGAGTACTTGGAGGGGTTGATGGCGAACAAGATAGTGTGGAATTATCATTGGTTCCCCTCAAAAGAGGTGATATATATGTCTACTTTCCGACCCTTCATCGTCTTAATGGGTCTCCGAGGTGTTCAGCCCTACGTGCCACTAAGAGTCATGCGACAATTCGGTCGACGTCTGCATATACCGCCAGTCGAGGATATGAAAGAGTTCATGTACGAATTCCTCCCTGACATCCCTCTAAGGAAGACTGAGATACTTAAGATTTGGGGAGGATGTGTACTTTCGGGTTTCGATCACATGGTGGAAGACCGCGATAAGGGCGAGGTAGACTATTGGTATCTGCCATGGTTTCATGACCAGCCTCCTCCTAAAGCTATGCCAAAAAGGTCAGCCAGAGAGTCGGTGGATCTAGAAGCAGAGATCGAAGTCAGAATTAAGCAGGCTCGACGAGAGGTAGAAGAGAACTATCAGTCTACTCTGCACGTCTTAAATAATGATTTGGAAAGGGCTAGAGAAGAATTGGTTCACCATGAGGCAAGATTTGAGGCCAAAATTAGGTCGGCTCGTAAGGAGATTGAGAGAGAAAACCGTGTTGCCATGCATGCCCTACTAGAAGTCCTGGATATTGCCACCGGTGCTATGGAGCAGCAATCGAGTGATTTTGAGAAAGAGAAGGCCTTGCTGACAAGTACACAGTCGAAGCTTCGAGCTCAGCTTAAAGCTTCCATGAAACGGGAAAGAGAAATAGCGAGATGCTTCACGACTTTTTAGAAGGAAGTTGAAGTTGAGAAAAACCAGTGGATGACCGAACGACAGGCGCTTCACTATCAGATCGACGACCTTCATGAATAAGAATGAGACCTAAAGCATACCGTCCGCACTACGCAACATTGGGTGCAAAACTGCCATAAGAGTATGATCGAGGCCAGGGGAGAAGTACTTCAGCTCAGTGAAACCTTGATTAATGTTTATGCTAAGTATCTTCACCGAGGTGATAAAAATCTGGGCCGTCAGGCAAGTGCTCTTGCTCCGCATCTGCCAAAAGCATTATCCAGGATCTACTCAAGTCTGAGGGAGGATTAAGTTGCAAGACATCTTTGGAAAGCATCTTGATGATAATTATTAAAGACCTTATTTTCTTAGAGTTAGTTTCTTTATAGGTTTTTAGTATTATTTCGAGTCTGTTCTAGTTTTAGATAATTTTAGTTTCCTTTCATTAAAGCTTTGTTTTAAGAACAGTTGGAAATGTATGGAAAATTTCGCATTTGTTTCAAGTTTTTATTCTCTTTATTTCTGAATATATACATATGTTTACTATATCCATGAACTATGTGATGATCTGATTCATGTAAAACATGATACGTAGGCAACCCTCGGCGGGTGCGATCAAATATTTTTTCAAGTTTCAAGCAACAATTTTAAGATGTTGGCGTTAAATAATGAGGGTAAAAATTAATTCACCAAAGCCGGGATGAAACAAGAGGGTTTTCCTAAGTCCATTTCAGGAAGGAAATTACTTAGGTGCATGACATTTGAGTTAGTTATGAATATATCAATATTTTTAAAAGCTCTAAATCCTAACATATTTGTTTCTGTTTCATAAGAGAGAGAATAAGGTGGTTGGTTATGGTTAAGCTGGCCTCTCACCCGTACAACACAAGGTATAAAGGAAAAAAGAAGATAACTCCAAAAGATGGAATAGAATCTGATAATGAAGAAGGTCGAGATCAATTAGTTCCACGAGAGTTCGCATCTTTGGAGGAGAATAGGTTGTTGAAGCAACAAATTGCGGAAATGTATCAGGCCTGGGCGAATGGACAAGCCCCGCCTTCCTCGATTCCTGGCCTTTCAGATGCAAATCATCCCAGTTCTACTCAATCCCAAGTCGACGATCCACTTTATCCGCCTGGATTTGGTCCATACGCTAATGTGTCCAGCGCTGCTGGCACATCCACCATGCGTCCTCCAAATCCATCATTCACGAACAACCCGCTTTTTATTCCGGCCGCGACAACTAATATAAATCCTCCATCAATGACACAGAAGCCTATCAACGAGCTAAATCATGATCAAGTCTATCCTCCTGAATTGGCATTCAAACCCGTAAATTCATATCAGCCCACTCATCAGCCTGAGTCTCATATCATGATTGAGAAGGCTATTATGAATGAAGAACGAGAAGAGATAGCTAGAAAAGTGAGGAGTCTGGAGCAGAGTATGAGAAATATACAAGGATTGGGAGGACACAAAAGCGTCTCTTTCAAAGTCCTGTGTATGTTCCCTAATGTTCATTTGCCAATAGGGTTCAAGACCCCAAAATTCGACAAATATAGTGGTCATGGTGACCCAGTGGCCCACTTAAAAAGGTATTGCAATCAACTCAGAGGAGCAGGAGAGAAAGAAGAGCTGTTTATGGCCTATTTCGGAGAAATTCTGACGGGAATAACCTTCGAATAGTTTATCGATCAAGACATCTCCCATTGGCAAGTTTGGGATGATATGACTCAAGTTTTTGTACAATAATTTCAATACAATCTCGATATTATCCCTGACCGCACTTCTCTCGCTAATATGAAGAAAAAACCATCTGAAAGTTTTCGAAAGTTTGCCATAAAATGGAGAGAACAGGCATCTAGAGTCAAACCGCCACTGAAGGACCAGGAATTGATTGACGTTTTTCTCCAAACTCAAGAGTCCGATTATTTTCATCATTTACTAGCCGCGGTTGGTGAACCTTTTGCCGAAGCAATAAAAATTGGGGAAATGGTGGAGAATGGCGTCAAATCAGGAAAAATCATGAGTCAAACCGCCCTCAGGGCCACTACACAAGTCATTCAAAGTGGATCAAGTAGTTTCGGAAATCGAAAAAAGAAGGAGGAAGGATCTATGATGGCATCAGGACCGGGCAATGCCCAAAGGGGACGGAACTCCCCCTACGTTCATGTCTAACAGGGACAACCCAACCCTCCTCAACATTATTATACACCTCAACCTGTTGTTCTTAATGCTCAAGCGTATGCCCGACCTCCTCAGCGTCCACAATGGCGGGCACCTGTGCCACAAGGTTTTCGTCTGCGGCAGCCAAATTTACAAGCCCCTCGTAATCCGTATGTTCCGGCAGACTATACAAGAGAACAAAGGCTAAAGGAAAACTTCACCCTAATTAGAGAATCATATACGAGCCTGTTGCGGAGATTGGTCAAATTAGGATGGATTGACCCTGTTTTGGCTTTCAAAGTGGATCCGAATGCAAGTTGGTTTGATCCTAATGTAAGGTGTGAGTACCATTCCAACGTCCAAGGTCACAGTACCGAAAATTGTTGGAGTCTGAAGAGAGCCATTGAAAAGTTAATCAAAAGCAAGGCAATCATAATACATAAAGAAGAAGCACCGAATGTCACCGACAATCCACTTTCTAATCATAGTAACACACACGTCGTGGGGATGATTTTTAACGATAGAGACTACAGGCCAACAAGCCAAGCAATGATGGAAATAGACACCTTGAAGGAGAACCCGGGTGAAGCACTGATCGTGAAAGGAGTGAGTTCCATTATAAGACCCCGAGATTCAGAAAAGATGGTATTGTATGTTCCTACAAAGCTAAAGGTAATAGGACAAGATCGGCCAAAACTATATGTTTCGAGCGGTCCCGCATGGTTCGACCAACAACGCAACAACATGAGAAAGATAACAGAGAAAATTGTCATAAAACACGCAGCACAGCTCCCAGTGACAAGCTTGAAAACCATCCCATGGAACTACAACAAAACCACGGTGATGTACAAAGAAAAAGAGGTCATGGAAGAAACAAACGAAACAGGGGGTTTGACTCGATCAGGAAGATGCTATGTTCCAGAAGAATTAAGGAGACCAAAACAGTTTAAAGATAGTCAAGGGCCAATGAAAAAACCTGTCACAAACGAAGAGGCTGAGGAATTTTTAAAGAAAATGAAAACCCAAAACTATTCCATTGTCGATCAATTGAGGAAAACCCCGACTCAAATCTCATTATTATCACTGCTTCTACATTCTAAAGAACATTGTCAGGCATTGATTAAGTTGTTGAACGAAGCATACGTCCCGAAGAAAACTACGGTATGTCAAATAGAAAGGATGGTTCGTAGAATATTTGAAGCAAATAGAATCACTTTCACTGATGATGAGTTACCCACAAAAGGTTCTGGTCACAACAAGGCTTTGCATCTGACTATCAAATGCGAAGGATATTACATAAAAGGGGTAATGATCGACGGAGGTTCAGGAGGAGATATCTGTCCTCTCTCTACTTTGCAAAAATTAAAAATCAGCCCAGATAGGATTCGGTCCATTAATGTATGTGTTCGGGCTTTTGATGGTGCAAAACGAGACACAATTGGTGAGGTAGATCTTGCTTTGGTTATTGGACCAGTTGAGTTTACAATCACCTTTTAAGTAATAGACATGGATACTTCCTACAACCTACTTTTAGGAAGACCATGGATCCACACGGCCAGAGCCATACCTTCTACTTTGCATCAAGTAGTTAAGTTTGAACACGACAATCAGGAAATCATTATACATGGAGAGGATGACCTTCCCATACATCGAGATCCTTCTGTACCCTGTATCGAAACAAAAGGGGGTTGTAAATCTTCCATTTATCAAGCCTTTGAAATTGTGACAGCTGATCAAGTCGTGGAAGGCACGCCGATTCCAGGGCCTCATCTCTCTTCTACTTCAATCATGGTGGCTAGCCAAATGCTACAAAATGGTTATGAACCGGGAAAAGGGTTAGGGGTTGAATTATAAACCCTGTAGATCCATGTGGTAGCCACAACTCCTTTGGCTTAGGCTTTAAGCCTACCGTAGCAGATAGAAAATGGGGAAAAGAGCAGAAGAAGAAGGCTTGGAAATTGACAAGTCCGGTTCCACACATTAGCCAATCTTTCACGAAAGCTCAAAAGGAAGAAAATCAATAACCATATACTAACAAGGATGTGGATGAAACATGTCAAGGTCTCAAGGAAATGTTTTATGAAATAAACATGGTTCAGATGGGTGAAGGCCCTAGCCATGCAGATGTGCAGTTCGTCGGGCCAAATATCAAGCTCACTAACTGGGAAGCCACTCCTCTCCCCACAAGGAAGGAGTCTTGGTAGTTTATTTTGTTGTTTCATTTTTCTTTCTTTTGTATTTTGGACTATTCTCAGGGTTGTAGTCCACATAGTTTAGTTGCTCTGCTTTCATGTTAACCCTCCTATCCTTTCCGATTCAACTAAATGAAATTCAAGTTTCCTAGTAAATTTATATTTTCTTCCCTCTTTTAATTTTTATTTTCTTTATCTTATTTCAGTTATGTTAATACTGGCTTCGATAACATGGCATGTACGTGGAGTTCATATTTAGATCCTAAAAAGTTGTCTAATCTTGAATCAGCAAACGAAACAGTAGATGAATACGAAGAAGGCGAAGCTGATAAGGAAGTCAAAAAAGGATTGGATCAATTTGAGGATAAGCCCAAACTCAATTTAAATGACACTGAGATAATAAATTTGGGAACTGGAGAGGAGGCTAGAGAAATAAAAATAAGTATTCATGCGGATCAGAATATCAGGAATGATATTGTTCAGATTTTGATCGAGTATAAGGATGTCTTTGCTTGGTCTTATGATGATACGCCGGGTCTAAGCACGGATTTGGTAGTCCAAAAACTGCCTACATACCCTGATTTTTCACCGGTCCAGCTAAAGCAAAGAAAGTTTAAAACTGACGTAAGCGATAAAATCAAAGAGGAAATCATGAAGCAATTGAATGCGAACGTGATTAGGGTCGCTCAGTATACCACATGGTTGGATAATGTGGTGCCCGTACCGAAGAAAGATGGCAAAATCAGAGTTTGTATTGATTATAGGGATTTGAACAAAGCAAACCCTAAAGATAACTTTCTGCTACCCAATATTCATATCCTTGTTGATAATTATGCTAAACATGAGATCCAATCTTTCATAGATTGTTATGCCGGATATCACCAGATCTTGATAGATGAAACAGATGCAAAAAAGACTGCTTTCACCACCCCGTAGGGTACTTATTGCTACAGGCTAATGCCGTTCGGTTTAAAGAATGAGGGAGCTACGTACATGAGAGCTATGACTACTATTTTTCATGACATGATGCACTAGGAAGCAGAAGTATATGTTGATGATGTCATTATCAAGTCCAAGACATGAGTCGATCATGTATACGACTTGAGGAAATTCTTTGAAAGATTGCGAAAGTATAATCTTAAGCTCAATCCAGCCAAGTGTGCATTTGGAGTTCCATCCGAAAAACTTTTGGGTTTCATAATTAGCCGCAGAGGCATTGAATTGGACCCCTCCAAGGTAAAATCCATTCGAGAATTGCCACCTCCGAAGAATAAAACTGAGGTCATGAGTTTTCTTGGAAGGCTGAATTATATAAGCAGATTCATCGCTCAGCTCAGCATTACATGTGAACCAATATTTAAGTTGCTAAAAAAGGATGCTGCTATCCAATGGACAAACGAATATCAAGAATCATTTGATAAGATTAAAGAATATTTGGCAAATCCTCCAGTACTGGTCCCACCGGAACCTGGTAGGCCTTTATTTCTATATCTGTCAGTGATGGACAATTCTTTTGGTTGTGTTTTAGGACAGCATGATATCACAGGAACAAAGGAACAAGCAATCTATTATTTGAGCAAAAAGTTCACGAGTTACGAGGTAAAATATACTCTTTTAGAAAAGACATGTTGCGCCCTAACTTGGATTGCTCAGAAGTTGAAGCACTATCTTTCGTCCTACACAACCTACCTCATATCTCGAATGGATCCTTTAAAGTATATTTTTCAAAAACCTATGCCCACAGGCAGATTGGCGAAGTGGCAAATTTTACTTACAGAATTTGACATTGTGTATGTTACTCGTTGACAATGAGTATGAGCCATTGCGAACTTACTTTCCTGATGAAGAGATAAATTTAATTGAGGAAGAAGTTTAAGATGATATGTATGCGTGGAAATTATATTTTGATGGGGCAGTCAATGTCAAAGGAGTAAGAATTGGGGCGGTTCTTGTCTCACCGACCGGGCATCATCATCCCGCTATAGCACGACTTCGTTTCTTTTGTACTAATAATACAGCAGAATATGAAGCTTGCATCATGGGGTTAAATATGGCAATAAATCTGGATGTACACAAGCTAGTGGTGTTGGGAGATTCCGAATTACTCATTCGACAAATTCAAGGTGAATGGGAAACGAGAGATATCAAGATCATTCCATACAAACAGTTCTTAGAGGACCTTAGCAAAAGGTTCAAGTCTATCGAGTTTAGATATATTCCCAGATCCCATAATGAGCTGGCTGATGCCCTGGCTATCCTAGCTTCTATGCTCCCATACCCAGGAAATACGTATATCGACCCATTAGAGATACAGATACGAGATCAACATGGTTATTGCAATATGATTAATACAGAACTAGATAATGAACCCTGGTACTATGATATCAAACGCTTCCTAAAGTCAAAAGAATATCCAATACACGCCAATGCAGATAAAAAAAAGACTATTAGGCGACTTGCTAATGGTTTCTTCTTAAGTGGGGAGATTCTGTACAAACGAACCCCAGACTTGAACTTGTTGAGATGTGTTAATATTCAGGAAGCTGAAAGAATCATGAATGAGGTACATTCGGGGGTATGTGGTTCGCATATGAATGGCTATGTTTTAGCGAAGAAGATTATGCAGGCAGGATATTATTGGTTAACTATGGAGCGAGATTGCTTTCGCTTTGTTCGCAAGTGTCATTAGTGTCAAATTCATGGTGATTTGATTAACTCGCCACCTTCAGAGCTGCATCCTATGTCTGCTCCTTGGCCATTCGTTGCTTGGGGCATGGATGTAATCAGTCCAATAGAACCAAAAGCTTCTAATGGGCATCGATTCATACTGGTTGCTATTGACTATTTCACCAAATGGGTAGAAGCTGCTACTTTCAAAACATTCACGAAGAAAATAGTAGTGGATTTTGTTCATTCCAACATCATATGTCGTTTTGGTATACCAAAGTCCATTATCACAGACAATGCAACCAATCTCAATAGTCATTTAATGAAGGATGTTTGTGAGCAATTCAAGATCGTGCATCATTATTCTACCCCTTACCGTACTAAAGCAAATGGAGCCGTTGAAGCAGCAAACAAGAATATTAAAAAGATTATTAGGAAAATGGTCCAAGGATCTCGACAGTGGCATGAGAAATTACCGTTTTCTCTTTTAGGATATCGTACAACTATCCGTACATCGACTGGCGCAACTCCTTATTTACTAGTCTATGGGACTGAAGCTGTGATACCCGCAGAAGTCGAAATTTCCTCGCTTCGAATCATTGGTGAAGCCAATATTGACGATACTGAATGGGTCAAGTCTAGACTAGAATAATTATCGTTAATAGATGAAAAAAAGTTGATGGCAGTTTGCTTTGGTCAATTATACCAGCAGAGGATGACGCGAGCTTACAATAAGAAGGTACGTCCTAGAAAATTCGAGGCCGGCCAACTTGTTGTAAAATGCATCCTTCCACACCAAGAAGAGGCTAAAGGAAAGTTTGCTCCAAACTGGCAAGGTCCATACATAGTTAAACAAGTATTATCAAATGGAGCTTTGCAACTTGCGAATCTGGATGGAAAAATGACAGAAAAAGCTATCAATGCTGATTCAGTCAAAAGATATTATATTTGACACACTTGTGCTTAACATTCTCAAGTTGAGATGATGAAAGACCATCATTCTACTTAACTAAATGTCATTAATCCCTTGTTAGCCCTTCGAGCCTTATTTACCTTTCCTTGCTTACCCTCTTTGGACAAAAAAAAAAGAGAGAGATGTATCCTATTGTCACTTTTATATGGCTCTCAAGTTGTAATTTATCCTAAAAATCCTTTTCCCCTTTGTCCATTAAAGACCTTTCGATCAATTTTTGAGAATGTCAAGCCTTGTGTGCAATATATATATATATACATATATATATATATGTGTATATATATATATATATATATATATATATAAATCTTATTGGGGAAAACCCTCAGGGGCGCCATAAGACAATGATGAACGAGACAATCGAAATTAGGGAGGTCAATTGAGAAAATCCCAGAAGGAATGACTTTAGTCAAACAAAGTTTATCATGACAGGACAAAGATCAAGAAGGATGATTTTGATTTGAGTGAAAGGTGCAGCCTAATTCGAGATTAGACAGTTTTGAAGGATCAAATATCTACTCCAAATTGTGTGTCATGCATTATTGAAGTCAATATACACCTCCAAATAAGCTTTCTTACTTTACTGGTAGAAATACCCTCTATTCAAACATAATTTTTTTATTCCTTCTTTTGATTTTTCCTTATTTCATTTTTACATGCTCTGTTTTTTTTTGTAGGTAAGTCTGGCATCAAATGCAAAATAAAGAAAAACGCAAAATTGACCATGGCTCCCAGTGAAATTGAGCAGAGATTATTGGGCGTTCACCACCTTGACAAGGACAGAGAGCCAGTTAAGATAAGTGTTACGAGTGAAGCATTTGAAAATGAAGATTAGAATCGTACTGAAACAAACAAAGATACAATAGAATTTGAAAGACGAAGATTCAAGCTCGCCAACTAATTAGTTTAATCAACCGTATCAAGTTGGGGCAAGGATAAGGCAAACCTCCAAGGGATTCAAGGCGACAAACCAACTACCAAGTTTAAAACTCACAATTTTTCTCTCTCCCTCTCTTTGTTTGAACATGGGCAAAGCAATCTTGTGAAGTTTAGTGGAAAAAAAAACAAGTATAGCAAAGTCAAGTTTTCCTGAATTTTCTCTTTTTGTTATACCCCTATAATTCTAAATTCATATCAATATAATTATAATAATAATAATAAAACCCCTCATATTCGAGACTGGGGCATTTTTTTTCTTTTCTAAAAAAAAAAAATCCTAATCTTTATTCTTCTTCATAGGGCGCCATCTCCTAGTTGACATCTTATCCATCTTCATAGGGCGCCATCCCCTAATATATTTTATATTTTAACAATTCACTCAATATGGACCGGAAGTATTATTCTAGCACCTATATTACTCATATATTCGTTAGGCCAATCTTTAGTTAACCTACTTTCCACTTTGGAGTGTAGTTGATAGGCCATTAAAAATGGGGCAAAATAAGTCATCTTGAAAGTCTAATGTATAATATATGTATAATTCAAGTATAATATGTATATGATCATGTATAATCGATATATACAATTAGAAAAAGTAAATAGTGAATTTGCCCCAATATTTGTGCAAAGATCTCATTATATACATGGATTATTACATAGTCGGCCTCTTAAAACTTATCAAGGTATTCTATTTAAACGATATTCAAATTAAGTAATTTTGATCCAATCAAGCACATCAAATTCCCAATAAACTGCTCCAATTTGATAAATTCAATTCAACTTTTTGAAAACTTTTGCATATGTTTAATTTGTATATAAGATAATTAAGTTAGCCAAACATAATCTACTTTAATTACACACATCAACCTCAAGCAGAAAAAGTCTGGAATTTTAAGGCTTATTGAGGTGAATGTGTATAGTTAAAGAAAATGACATACTTTAATTTGTGTGGTCAATTTAACTACCTCGTAAGCAAATGAGAACACACAAAAAAAATCATTTCAAAATTTGAACCAATGTTGGTATGAGTTGGAGTGCTCAATTACAACAAGACTTAGCTCAAATTAAATAGAATATCAGACAAGTTTAAGAGATTATTTTCTTATGCGTATGCTTGGCAAAATATGTCAACTTAGATGGTGTAGCGGCGTGATGAGAGATTAATTAAACATTTCAAATTAGTAAGACAGTGTGTGACATGGTTACGTTCATGGGGGAGGTTAGCCATGACTCATGCGCCACTATTACATAATAATGACAACAAGAAAATGGAGAAAGAACAAAATTGCCAACTACTTCTGGAATATTGTTATGTATCTCTAAAAACAGAAAGCCTCGTGAATCTTGACATACTGCTTACTTTTTCTTGCATAATATTCATATATCTTATGACATCAACGTAAGTACATAATTGGAATCAAGATTTTTATTGAGGGTTCAAAATTTAAAGAAAAACTCACTACTAATAAAAGGGATAAAACCCACCACAAGTGGTCGGTTTTCCCCAATTTCCAACCACAAAATCGATCAAAGTGTGTGAGTGGTAAAGTAGTGGTATTTTTTTAAAAATCGACCACAAGTGGTCGATTTTTTTAAAAATATATATATATTTTTAAAATTCATTATTATTTTATTAAAATTGATAAAAATAATTTTAGGAAAAAAATAAACGACCACAGGTGGTCGGTTTTTTCTTAAATTAAATAATTAATTTTAATATTAAACCGACCACTTGTGGTCGGTTTTAAATTAAATTTAATAAAAACCGACCACTTGTGGTCGGTTTTTTGCAAAAAAAAAAATCAAAAACCGACCACTTGTGGTTGATTTTTTTGGATTTTTTTTAAAAAAAATAAAAATCAAAACTCAAATACAACACGCAACAACAACAATGCAATACTGCAGTAACCAAATGTAAATGCAGCAGCAACAACAACAAAAAATCAAATGTAAATACTTTCAAAAGTGTACAACACATACAAAATGTTCAACAAAAGTGAGTATGTATCAAAAAACTACAACAATAGTTTCAAACAACAAAATATCTGAATTCAAAGTACAACACATGCATAAATAAAAAAAATAAAAGTCATCATCATCGAATTCGTCATCGTCTTCCATATCCTCATCCGTACTGAAATCATCCAGGGGGCCTAGACCTTTTGCAGCCCGAACTGCATCACCAGGACACAGAGGAATAACCCCCTTAGTCTGAATGAAAGATCTGAACTGCTGCTGCAGCATCCTGATTTGTGATGTTGTTGCCTCCTCCGTCTTCTTCTACCTCTCTCTCTGTTCAGCAAACCTCTCTCTCTACGCAGCAAGCTCTTCAGTGAGTTTAGAAATTGTATTTTCTAGTCTTTCAATGGTTTCTCTATCAACTGAAGAGCTAGAGTATGCAGCGCCGAGCGAACACATAACATTATCGCCAAATAATTTTTTGTGGTATCCGTAGAAATGACCTCTATTTGCAGGACCCACAACTTTTGTCCATAACTCCTCCTCTACATGTTGGGGTATTGGGTCACCCTGACTTTCAAGAGGTTGACTACTACGATACTCACCAACAAGACGCATATATTCGTCCTATATTCAAAGTAAAGTTAATACTAAAACTCAAAAAATATTAAAGTAGTTATGAGTGAATAATATCAACTTTGAGAAAAAAATTCATAAATTCAAAGGTTGTTTCTTACGTGGACAACTTTTGCAAGAGCTTTAATCCAGACATTTTCATCAGTCTGGTTCTTTTTCTTTCTCGGATGAGTCTCCTCGAATAGCTCATCAGTTGGTATTTTCCTACCCTTTTCTTTTTCTGCAAATGAAAAAAATTATCAATGTTCAAATATTAAAAAAATAAATAAATAAAAACAAATAATTAAAACTGTAAAAGTTACATATCATTTTTTTTCAGCACAGCAAGAGTACTTCTGGCACCCGCAGTATGTAGGGAGCCACCCTTGAAAGATGCTCGGGCTTTCTTTCTTTTTCCCCTCAACAATTGTTATTCTTGGCTACTCCAATGGCGAAGATACAGTTGCCATGCGGCTTCAGGAATCCACTTAGGTTTTACCAATATGATTCGAGCATAATCCAAGAGACCGTTAAATCTGGCTCTACATCTTATGAAAAAGTTCCTCTTTATAAGAAATATATTTGCATCATCCCACCAGTAAAATTTCTATAACAAAAATATAATATTAAATCTTTTATTCTAACAAAGTATTAATAAGTAGTCGATAAGTTAAATCCTTACCTTAAATTCTTCAAACATTCTTTCCCTGTCAATTTCTGGAACCTTTTGTCAGCTGGTCCAGTAGCTGTTGAAGTACCGAGAAATGTACATTCGCGTTTTTTTTCCAACTCCAGCATCCGGCCTAAACCTACAGCACAAGATCAAACAGTAATTTCATAGAGCATAATAATATAGTAATGAAAAAATGAAAAACGTTATTATATTTAGAAATCTTACCCTCTCGCAAATGGAACAAGATAAATCCTCTCAGAATCAACTCTGTCTCTTGCCTGCCTAGTAAGTGATGGTGGATGCATTGGCGTGGGAGAATTGAAGCACCAGATGGAGTGCCTCCATACTGAAGTTTCAACAACCCAATAGATCCAATAGAATCACTATGCGAAGCTGCGTGACTGTTGCAGAAGGTGTAAACACCTAATTTTTGACCAAAACCTAATGTTTTACGTCATTTTTAGTGTTAAATATATACATGTATTTTATTTTTTAGGTCTAAGTTAGATATTTCAATTTTTATCTTAGTTTAACAAAGTTTGTTTTAAAAATTTTAAAAACTACAAAAATAGAGGCACATTTTTAAATAAGTTTTTATTTTGTTGTTTATTTATATATTTTAGGAAAAATAAAATTTTCTAAATTATATTTGTCTTCTTCTTTTAACTTTTAATAAATAATCTAGTGATTGTAGTATTATTTTAATCATATTTCTAAAGACTAGTTATTAACTTATTTTATATTTTATTAGTTTTAAATAGATTTTAATCATTTTTATTTTATTTAAAATATTAATAATAATAATAATAAAAAGAAAAAAAAGAAACCTAAACTACCCAAACCACCCCACAATTCCCACTTCCATTCAACCTCTCCCCCATTACCTCCACACAAACACACGACACCCACCCACCTACACTATACATACACCACACACGGACAAGGAAAAAGAAAAAAGAAAAACAAAAAGCAAAAACATTGAAAGAGACCAAAAGAAACAGAAAGAAGAACAAACGTACAAAATTAGCGAAAACTTAGATAAACAAACAAACAAAAAAAGAGTTCTTTGGGTTTGGAGATTGAATTTGGCGTCTCCGTTGAGTTTTCGGTGAAGGCATCTCTGCTTCCGCTTTAGTTATTTTACTATACAGGTTTCTATCCATTCTTACACTATTTATTGTGAATCAAAGAATGAATGAAGATATTTAAATGATTTCATGCGTCATTTAGTATGTAAAGTATCTCTTTTATGTTATTGACGTATAACTATCTTTATGTAGTGTTATTCATATGGCTATTGTACTTGATTAAATGGCTAAATGATATGGTATTTGTTGAATATATTTTTGTTTGAATATGTATATTTCACAATTTGGACTTTAGTCAGCTTCATGTTTATTTTCACTTAAATCCTTGAACTGATCGTTATTTTAGTAGTTTTTTTTTACCATCTCCGTTAAGTAATTCTTTAAAAAATTTCGACTTAGAATTAGGATTCCCACTTGTATAGAAATTAGAATCCTTCTTCCAACCCCTTTATATATAAAATCTTTCAAAAGTTCCCAATGGGTTGAGTTATATTGCTAAAGATGTCTAATAATTAACATTTATAGAATATCATTGTCTTAAGTTTACCAAAAGAAAATAATACCTTTTATTATAACAATGAACGGATGAGTATCCTTATTTTTATGCATTGTTACATTGGTGGTGGCTTTCCCTTTTACGTTAATTACGTGATATAGAACTCCTTTAAATTCAATCCCTATTTTCGTGCATTATCATATAGACATGCAGTTTTTTTTTCCTCATTTTTCTTTACTTACAAATTTTCTTTGTTTGAGAAAACAATTCTCACTAATTCTATTAAATTTTCATGTATTTTCACGAGTAGACACCATTAGTTTCTCCTCTGAATGTATTTAATCACTTCCAGACTTATGACGCACAACTCTGTGAATATTATTATTACTCCTATGTTGTAAACTTTTGTTCAATATTAATCTTAGAACTCTATTAATTTTCAGAAATGATTTAGTTTCTTTTAATAGAAGAAGAAAGTAGTATACATCAAAGGTTAGAAATCATAGCAAAAGTTTTATTATAATTTTAGAATGTTTGAGCTATCAAGAGTAAGTGTGAGGAATGGGAACGACTGAGGGCAATCATGCAACCTAATCCATACAAAGTTACGTTATCTTTCAAAGTATTCATTTTAATTTATTTTTTTTCAAAGAGTATGTATAAGTTAACACAATTACTTCTTTAGAAAAAAGAGAAATAATCGTAAAAGAATAAGTTTTGGTTCCTGATCGAAAGAATTAAAATTTAACATACAAGAGAAATTAACAATGAAGTTGGAAAGCCCTGCTACCGGCTATTCGTTATAATAAAATTTATCATACCATTTGAAGCCGATCTAACTGGGTTGGATAGATTCTGAACACGTTAGGTGCTTATCTAGATTGAAAAAAATGAGAATGATCCATAAATGCCCCCAAAGGCGCGAGAAGTATATCAAAATTCGTGGTATGATCGGAAAGTACTGCTACCAGCAAGCCACACATTAATATAATTAAAAATATATTTAAAAGAATAAAAGCGAGATAGAAGTCACTTTTAGGCCAACAAATATTATATATCCAAAAGATTAATTTAAGCCAGACATAAGTCATTAAAGCGACCGTGCTAGAACCACGGGACTTGAGGGGTGCCTAACACCTTCCACTCGATCAACAGAATTCCTTATCCGGATTTCTAGTTCACAGACCAAAAAAATAAAGAGTCATTTCCTTTTGAATAGGAATTCAATAAGGTGACTTGGAACACCCAAACTCAATTCCAAGTGGCGACTCTGTAAATAAAATAATCCCTTTTCAAAATGGCACTTTAATTGGGAAAACCCATTTTCTCTAAAACCAACTCCCTAGCGGGGTCGGATGCGGTGAAAAACAAGGGTGTGACAGGAGGGTATCGATGATGGTAGATGTCTGGATGGGCCAGCGGCCGTCCGATAGTACCGTGCTGGCAGTGGCACGATCATAGGAGCAGAATGAATCTGTGTATACCCATGAAGTGGCCCCACATGCGTAGGAGTAGGTATTGAATCCTCAGATGACCTAGAACATGAGGGTCGTGCTGTCACATCAGCAAACTAACCTCAGATATATGAATACCTGTCAGTCGTCCATAAGGCGGAGGTTGTCTTTTCTTTTTTGGTTTTGTAGTATCAACTTTTCCTTACCCTTCTCACCTCTGTCTGACATCTAAATTATGTTAAGTTAACAAGTAGTTAGTTCCTACAAAATGAATATATAAGAAAACATTTCAAGTAACTAATTTCAAGTTACTAATTCACATTTCAAATCACTCCAACAACACGAGATATAGACAAGAATATTTTTATTACTATATAAATCATGGAAAAGTGAAAACAACAATCTTAAACAGTATATTACATATCAATCTTAAACAAGAAACATAAAGGTAAATATATAGTACAAAGCATAAAGACATCAATACATAATAAATGCAACCTACACAACTAATCTTCCTCTTCTGAAGACTATCCACTAAACCATTCACCCTCTTCAAAGGTTTTTTCATCTCCTACCCTCTCAGACTATTCTTCTACAATATTAACTTCATCAAATATATTTTCTGGGTGATTCAAATTGTCCACTAATTCAACGTCCACTGGTTGGTGATCAATCTGCATTTCATTTTGATACGCAGTATTCAGCACATTCTCAACTTCCACCCAGCTTATAGGCTTTGTTTTGATTACAGCCCACCAATCAGACTTTTCATTGCACAATGGATAAGGAGCATAATACACCTGTTTAGCATTTTCCGCTAGAACAAATGGATCGTAAATAGGATACGACCTATTGCGCTTCACTTCAATGATGTTATGCTCCTTATGTACTCTTGTGCCTCTTGTGCTTGGATCAAATCACTTACATCGAAAGAGGAAAATTTTTTTTATTGAAAAACTAGCATACTTCAATTCTAAGATCTCGTGTATAATGCCAAAGTAATCAACATCATCATCACATTTAATTCAAACAACACTATTGTTTGTTTTCCTTATTCTAGAGTGTTGTTCGGTGGAAAATTCAAACCCCTTTACTTTGTATTGGGACATTGCATTAGCTTCAACTGGACCCAACAAAATTTCTCTCAAGAACTGATTGTATGCGGCTGCATTTGGTGAATGATGTACCTAAAAATATTATACATATATATATTTTAGTTGAGGAATTTATAAATGTTTAAACTTTGTAGAAATATTAATGCACTTACGAACCTCATTTTTAAACCATGTTGCAAAGGATGCATACACTTGATTTTCGTAGAATTGAGTCTTAAATAAACTGAACATCCAACATGCAAAACACAATTAGTTTCTTTAGAGGAATGAGTAAACAAATAAGATATGTTAAAAGTTTAATCTCCTTACTTTAGAAAGGGCTCAATTTTCGGACAATTCAGCAAGACATACAAAGTTGCTGATTTGCGCTCCGTGGGAGTGAGCCCCGAGGTATGATCTTTTTAGGCTTCCAACCAGATTGATTGAAAATTGATATTGGTTGTAAATGAGGATCATTCATATCGTCCTGATGACAATTCAGTCGGTTTGTTGAACAAGCAACTTCATCATGAGAGTAGTATGAATAAAATTGAAAAGTTTCTCTTCAATATATGCCTCAACTATAGAGCCTTCCACCCTATGTTTGTTTTTGGGACCCCTTTTTATTTTTCCAATTGCCCTGCATAATCTTAAGGTTAGATGTTTACTATATTTAAAAAAGATATGTATGAATTTAAATATGTTGCAATTGTTTACCCTTCGAAAGGAAACATCCACCTAGTTTGAACTGGACTGCCTAGCAGAGCTTCATGCACAAGGTGAATGGGAAGATGTTCCATCACATCGAAGAACACTGACGGAAAAATCTTCTTCAGCTTATTGGTGATAATAACAATATTACTTTCCATTCGCGCCAGATTTTCTTCTTTTAGTGTAGTGGCACATAAGTCTTTAAAGAACAAACTGATCTCTGCTATTGGTTTCCATATGTTTTTAGGTAAACCTTGAAGTAATTGTCCATGAAAACATGACAATCATGGCTTTTCATTTCATGCAATATTCCTAGTACCATATCAACCCTCTTTCTCAAATTTGAGGTATTTCATCGGGCATCTTCAAACTTTGGACCCACTTACATATTTGACGCTTTTGGTCCAACTTGAATGTAAAATTAGACTTGGATTTAAGAACATTTCCATTGGACCCCTCCTGTAAGTGTAATTCATTGCGTTTGTAATATTTTGGTAAGTCAAGTTTGGCCTTAGGATTATCCTTTATTTTGCCAGTAACATCCATAACTGTGTTGAACAGGTTGTCAAAATAGTGTTTCTCACTATGCATGACATCAACATTATTTGTAAGTAAATTATCTGGCCAATATTCTAACTCCCAAAATATACTCTACTTAGTCCAGTTATGCGAAACACCATATCCATCAAGCCTGTACAATGGTTCTTCGCTGGCCTTACACAAATCCTGAACTATCTCCCAGATTTCATGACCAGACAGCCTTGGAGGTGGACCATCATATTCCCTTCTATTCGTTCTGAATGCATTCTCGAGTCTCCTAAATTCATGATCAGGTGGCAAGAAACAACGATGACAATCAAACCATGAATTTTTCTTGCCATGTCTAAATGTGAAAGACTTTATTTTTTTCATTTTGTATGGACAAGCCAGCTTTCCAGTTGTCATCCACCCAGACAACATTCCATAAGCGGAAAAATCATTAATAATCCACATTAAATATGCACGCAGATTGAAATTCTGTTTAAGAGAGATGTCCAGAGTTTCAATCCCCTCATGCCATAAAATTTGAAGTTCATCGATCAAAACATGCAAGTAGACATCTATTCCGCTTTTTGGATTATGCGGGCCAGGAATAACACAATTCAGAAATATGTAGGAACTAGTCATCAACATTTCAGGAGGAAGATTATAAGGAGTGATAAATACAGGCCAACATGAATATGAGCAGCACCAACTAAAAAAGGAGAGAACCCATCCGCACATAATCCCAAATGAATATTTCATGGCTCAGCTGCAAAATCTGGATAAGTTGCATCAAAATGCTTGCAAGCCTCTCCATCAGATGGATGACACATAACAGCAGCGGACCTTCTATTTTCACTGTGCCATCTCATATGAGGAGCTGAGCTGTTTGAAGCATACAACCTCTTCAACCTTGGTATTAGAGGAAAATAATGCATCGCCTTAATTGCAATTTGATTTCCACTTGAACCATACTTATATCGAGGGTGCTGACAAAACTTACAGGACTCTAGCTTAGCATCTTTCTTAAAGTATAACATGCAACCATTTTCATATCAATAAATTCTAACCGAGCAGAGACCTAACTTTGACACCAATCTTTTTGCCTTATAGAAAAAATCAGGAACCTCCAAGCCGGGGTCAACTAACTTTTTAATTAGGTTTATCATTGATTCCATTCCTCCCTCAGCAATATTTCAGTCAGACTTAATACTTAATAATCTAACAGCAACAGACAAACGAGAGTGCGAACACCCGCCAAACAAAGGATGACTAGCAGCATGCAGTTGTTCATAGAATTTGCCTGCTTCGCTATTAGAAACATCTTTGACATTTTTCCTAAAGTCGCCTCCGTGTTGTATCCCAAAAGCATCGTGTACCATTTCTGTCATCCTAGTATCTTGATATTCATTATGCCCTGCAGACCTACTACTTTCTCCAACAACAAAGTTATTTTGCGTAACATCACCATGAATACCACGCAATCTTAAAATATCCTCGTGAAATCCCTTTCTATAAAGATGTTCCTTTACAACTTCCTCACTTACAAGATTTATACCATCACATCTAACACAAGGACAACGAATAGCCCCAAAACGTGTCCAAACATCAAGTGTCTTAGCATGTTCAACAAATCTTTTGACACCTTTAACAAATTTCTCCCTAATACCCATTCTATTATCATTGTTCCGTTGATATATCCAGCTATAATCAGGTTACATCTACGCAATCAATCAGATTCAACTAATTAGATCAAGTCAAAAAAATTCAATTATTACCAAACATAGCCTCATTCAAAACAAAAAAATCCCCTTTAAAGTCTCTACACTTAACCATATTCAAGTGACTAAGTCACCTACCAAACTACATTCAAAACCAAAAAATCTCCTTTAAAGTTCCTAGACTTAACTATTTTCAAGCAACTAAGTCACCTACCAAACCACATTCAAAACAAAAAAATCCCCTTTAAAGTTCGTACACATAACTATTTTCAACTGACTAAGTCACCAACCAAACCACATTCAAAAAAAAAAAAAACCTTTAAAGTTCCTACACTTAACCATTTTCAAGTGACTAAGTCACCTACCAAACCACATTCAAAGCAAAAAAATCCCCTTTAAATTCCCTACACTTAACCGTTTTCAAACAACTAAATCACCTACCAAACCACATTCAAAACAAAAAAATTCTCTTTAAAGTCCCTACACTTAACTATTTTCAACCAACTAAGTCACCTACCACCATATTCAAAACAACAAAGTTTTCTTTAAAGTCCCTACACTTAACCATTTTCAACCAACTAAGTCACCAAATTAAACAAACCACATTCAAAACAAGCACCAAAAATACCAACAAGATGTCAACAACAATGTTAGTGAATCAAACAAGGCCACACACGACTTCACTAGACTTCAATATGAACAATAACAAGAAAATAACAACAATGCTAGTGAATCGAATAAGGCCACACACGGCTTCACTAGACTTCAATATGAACAATAACAAGAAGATAACAACTTACCTTTTCTTGACCTAAATTAAAGTGAAAGAGATCGATAAGCGGTCACCAGAAAAAATAGCAACACAATCCTTATATCGGATTAGGAATATGTCAAATAGTAAAATTATTAGAACTCAAATGCTAGTAAATGTCAAGACAAACCAAAATTTAGGTAATTCGAACTCAAATTCGTAAAATTTAGCTAAAATCTAACTCAAAGATACTAAATTAGGGATTTCAAGATACTAAAGATTCTAAAATCTACTAAAGATACTAAAACCATAAAAGTAAATCAAGAATCTCAACAAATCAGAACTAGAGATTCCAACTTTGAGGAATTTCAACCAATAATAACTTCAACACCACAAAATCCATATCAAAAGCTATCATAAAAGAAAATCAACAACCTCAAAATTTTATAGCTAAAGATTCAAAAAACTCAAATTTTAAGGGATTTCTACCATGAATAACTCCAATCAAGCGAAACCCATATCTAAAACAACAAACTAAACTATAAAAAGAATTCAAGAATCTCAGAAAAAAAAACACAAAAATAGTTTCATACCCGAGCTGTCGTCGCTAGAGTAGAGCGGGAGCAGTCGCCGGGGTACCTAGCCGTGGTAGATCGCGATGTGTGTGTGTTGGTGGGTGTGGGTGTAGTTGATGCGATCGAGGGTTCAGGGTTAGGTGTGCATGTGTTTTGATGTTTTATTATTTTTGTCGGGTCGGGTCGGGTTAATGGAACTTAATTTAAAAAAAAAATTGAAAACCGACCACGTCAAATAATTTTTTTAAAAAAAATTAAGTTCCATTGGTATTAAATTAATTTTTAACAAACAACAATTAATAAATTAAAATAAATTAATGAATTACAATTAATTTTTAACAAAATAATTTTTTAATAATTTCTATAATATTTATAAAAACATCCAAATAATTTAATACAACGCGTATATATTTAAATTAGATAATTAGTTATTTTATCATCACATTAACACAAGTAGTATATTTTCCCAATCGTATAATAATATTAATTAATTTTGCAAATTAAGATAAATTTTTGGTTAATTAGCTTTTAAATACAATATTATATATATATATATATATATATACATAGTAATACAATGTGTTAATCAGATAAATTATCGATTACTTGTCTTACGTTATTACAACTTTAACAATATACGCGTATCTAATTGACACAAAATAATACATCTATTTCCTCAATAATATGATATCAATGTATCATTCAAAATATTTTGATATATAGATTCAGTTATATACGAGATATACGCATACGTCACTACACGAGATATACATATATATACATATATTCAATTGTGTATCAACTTTCAACTACGTACTATTGACATCACATACACGATTTTACTATCCCATAATAATATACAACTTCTATCACAAATACTCAGATGAATTATCGATTAGATTATCTTATGTCATTAATATACCTTCACTATATAATATGTATATACTATATATATACCTATACATAAACAGACATATACACACTATCGACTATATCAAGTTCTAAATGCGTAGTATATATATCACATACGTATATGAGTATATTATCCAATAATATAATGCGACATGTTTCGTATACATACTCTGATGAGTAGTCGATTAATTATATTTAATTATTAGCTTAATTATATTCTACTAGGTTTTGACTATATCGTTCATCAATCGATCACTACATGATATATATATATATATATATA
>NC_061113.1:248182242-248232689 GCF_002878395.1 Capsicum annuum
AATATATATATCACATCCACAAGTATATTACCTTATAATAGAACACGTTAATTATATTCTGATGAATTATCGGTTATATATTACATTATTATGACTGAAATAGTAACATAATATCATTATCTCAACGGTCTGATATATATATATACACATATTCATTATAAAAAAAATTATGCATGTTTAACGTCATTTAACCTATATACGAAGGAAATATTTATTGTATATATTGAAACATAAGTAAAAGATAAAAATTATGTTTAACGTAATTTGTTTATTTTATTTGATATATATTTTTAGTGTAATTTGTTCACAAAATTTAAGAATGATTGATTTTTATTATTATTATACTAGTTATCGACTACGTGTGATCAGTGTAATTTCAAAAACTTATATACATACATACATATATATATATATATACCTTACATATATAATTATTTTAATGAAACTAATATATATTTGATTACATATACATAATTATTGTTTACAAAATATTTTTTACTTCAAAAATCGACCACGAGTGATCATTTTTTTTTTAAAATTAGTTTTTTTATTTTAATCAAAAAATCTATCACAAGTGGTCGATTTTTTTAAAAGTTTTTTTTTTAATTAAAAACTGACCACTCGTGGTTGTTTTTTTTAATAAATTAAAAAAGATTTTTTAAAAATCGATCACATGTGTTCGGTTTTTAAAAATATTTTTCAATTATATATATTTTTAAAAAAACCGACCACTAGTAGTCGGTTTTTTTATTTTTTTAATTTTTTATTTGTAAAATAAATAATAATTAATATAAAATTATTGAATAATTATTATTTTTTTAAATATAAAAGCGACCACATGTAATCGCTTTTAAAAAAAAAATGACCACTTGTGGTTGGTTTATTCCGACCACAATGTGTAGTCGATTTTTTGTGGTCGTTTTTTCAGTTTTTTTTAGTATTGATTAACCGAAGAAATTTCAACATTCATAATATATATGTACATAAAATTATTTTAATTATATATTAATAATATAATTTTTCACCAAAAGAAATTCGAATGAATCTTAGTTTCCGCTTTGAATCGATGTATGAGTAGGCGTCTATAAATAGGCATCGCATGTAATAATATAATAGTAGCAAATATAGCATGCTGCATCAAGTACGCACTTAAAATATTAATCATTTCACCAATTCTTTTGGGCACAAAGTACACCGTCATTTTTGGTGAAAAAAAGTTGTTTGAAGAAAAATAGAATGTGCAAAAATTATACGCACCGTTTATTTTTATATGTCTATTATATTAAAATTATTCTTTTATTTTTATGTATCTAACCTTCATCAGCATATCAGGAGAAAAACTATTTTTCTTGTTTTAATTATCCTAGCATTAATTACTTACTCCACAAATTATTTTCAAAATCCATTGAGACCATATATACCAATAAAGATTGGTATTATGATAAGATATGCACTTCATTTATTATTGCTTAAATAGAGTACAAAAACCATTGTTAACAATTAAAAGTGAAGATGGAGTATGTTGTAATTTTTTAAAGATCTTTTGAGTGTGCCTAGCTCAAAGACTTTTCTTATATATAACCCAAAAAATTACTGTTTTTTTCAGGAAATTCTTATGTCCAAGCATCTCTTGAACGGCTTCGTTTTATTTGTTTGTGTTGAGCACGAACAATTATTTTATTAATTTCTTTTAAAAAATAATAAATATTTTAGATTTAGAATCAAAACAAAATTAGTAATCGCCAAAGTTGATACTCTCCGTTCCATTTTACCCGTCACAAATTGGGATAACATAACTATTAAGAAAATAATAATTGGTAATGTAACTTTATCATTTTGACCCTCTTAATTGTGTCTTGTTGTTAGTTTCAATATTGATGGATAACTAATACCAAAACACCATTTATATTTTTCAAGTTAATACATAAAAATGACCTTAAACTTGACACCAAATTATAACTTTGACCTTAAACTTTGATAGTGCACAAATAGGACCTTTAACTATTCAAAATCTGAACAAATATGACCTTCGATTTTCCAACCCCATGCGTGAGTTTCACTCGCGCCTACGTGGAAGGTAATTCAATCACACGGTGTCACATCGTTAAAAGGGCTGACTAGGAGGGAGGTCATATTTGCGCAGTTTTGAATAGTTAAAGGTCATATTTGTGCACTGTCAAAGTTTTACTTTTTGTGTTAAAAAGACATCGTTTTTATTATTATTATTATTATTATTATTATTATTATTATTATTATTATTACACCTAACTTTTTTTAAAATTAAAAAATCGAACCCGCTCAGTAGGTTGAAGGAAGCGCCCAAGAAGAGCAAATAACACCACTGGGCTATCTAAGTGTCTTGTTTCATGTGGTTCAACATTAATATACGTACATAAATATAGATTTTCTACCTTATATATATAACGTTATTTTTTTACCGAGGGGGTTCGGGTGAACCCCATGGCAACCATGTAGGTCCGCCCCTGCACTAATTTAATAATTTTTTAATAGCATTAATTTAATAATACTGTAATAGCGTTAATTTGATAACGTTAATTTAATATACTACTACTACTATCCTTAATAACGTTAATTTAATAACGTTTTATTAAAACTATAATTTTTTTATTAATAGTATTGTTTCATCTTTAATTTAATATTTAAATAAATTATATTTAGATATATTATATAACTTAAATTCGCCCTCTGCTTTATAATATATATACATACCTGCGTGATTTTTTCATATGAGGCTGACCCACCTAATTAATAAATTTTCAATAATGCTCTTTTTCCACAATGACAAAAGAAATTAGATGTCATTTTCATCTTTAAGCCAAAAATAATTAAAAAATAATAGTGAAAAGTCATTTAAAGGTCATATTTGTGCACTGTCAAAGTTTAAGGTCATATTTATGTATTATGCCTTTGGATTTTAAGCTGGACGCCCCCAGTTTTGCGTGTTGAACACGCGTTTTGCCAAGTAGGATTGGAGGTCATATTTGTGCAGTTTTGAATAGTTAAAGGTCATATTTGTGCACTGTCAAAGTTTAAAGTCAAAGTTAAAATTTGGTGTCAAGTTTAGGGTCATTTTTATGTATTAACTCTATTTTTAATGGTCTACTCTTAATGGTACTCCTCTTTGCAATATTTTTTAAGAACGCTAATAATAAGGAGTAATCAATTACACGAAGGGTATAATGTTCTTTCCCCTTAGATTAATTCTCCCCTTTTGTTTTGTGAAGCATCATGAGAAATTGTCTGATTCCATAGAAGCCCAAGTGCCAATTTTCTCTTACCCTATACGAGTTGGTCTCATTTGGGCTGAAGAAATCTAGCACGTCTGCCGGAAACAAAGGAAAAATTGCAGGAATTGCATCTAGTAGCCAATTTTAATTTATGTACTATATAATACTATTGTAAATAAATTAAACATATATCTCAACTTATAATATTTACACAAATTTCGCCCTTACAAAGTAGTTACAAAAATTCCGACTAATTATGTATCTTCGTTGGATGTATCGGGAGCTAATTATGTATCTCGATAGACCCAAAATCAAAAAAAGTATATCGGAAGCTAATTATGTATCTTTACAAAGGAAAAAATGCATCTTCGTTAGATGCATTATGTATATCGATAGACCTAAAATCGAAAAAATAAGATTGTGAGCTAATTATGTATCTTTACAAAGGAAAAAATTTATCTCGATATATTCAAAATCGAGATTTTCAATAATTATGTAAAATATAGGATTGTTTACCCTTCAGTTATATTCAATTTTAAAATAAAACATTTAACTTGTAGTCAATATTGGTAACATCAGACCTGTGGTTTCACATTTGGAAAAACTAAGATATTTCTCCCTATTTTTTTGTTCCATTTGGGCCTGACTGATACTAAAAGGACTCAAAAGACGGAGTAATACATAATGTTGAAAAGTATGTTCAAAATCACCTGACATTTGACCATAATTTTAGCTAAAAATTACACAAATACATAATTTATGTTTTCAATATTACAAAAAATCTCAATTCCCTAAACATATTACAAAAACCCCACATATACATAGAATGCTATGTATATGTCGGCTATGTTATGTATATTAATAAGAGAGAGAGTAAAGTAATTAAAAAAGTGGGAGAGAGTGTAATTACTTCCAAAAGGGTTGGTATTTATGTTATTGATACTAATTTTAGATTAGATATTTAAAAATTTATCTTTAAATATCGATTTAGCCATGAAAATTAATCGGATTTTGAAAAGGTAAAAGGACCACTGCATGACCCACTATAAAACAAAGGAAAGACCAGAAACGACACTTCAAATTAAATTATTTCCATGAAAATGATCATGGAATTTAAATTTCACTTTCTAGCCATTACAATTTACTGGCTTGTTCTATACCGTTTCTACACACCTTCTATACAATTTTTATACAAATCTTATACATATAACTATTCTATACAAAATTATGCAGTTTTGATACACCATTTATACAATTACTGTTATACATTTTATACAACAATTATATAATTTTCATACTATATATTTTATACATATACATATTTGATAGAACTATACAATCTCTATACATATATCTTATATAGATACATATTCTATTTAACAATTATATATCGCTTTTATATAATTTAATTATTATTTCTAAACAATAAAAAAGCAAAATATTTGATTAGTTAAAAAATATATAGCAAAATAAAAAATAAAATATTTTTAAAAGGGCTGAATTGTCCAAGTTGAATATTGTATCAGTATTATATATGAATTGTACATAAACTACGTAGGCCAAAATGACTCAAATTGAGAAATGACTATAAAGCGAAAATAGTATATATCCGACTAGCCACTTTTGAAAAGTTTTTAAACGGGCTATTTGTTTTTAAAAAGTGCTAAAGTGTCCTTTTCTCTAAAACAAATGGCCCAAGAGTGGGCCTTCGGCCATAAAATGTCCTGTCGGCTACACTTATTCCACCTGATGGTCATTTTCTAATCTTTCTCAATTTGATTCATTTGGTCTTTTTTCTTAAATTTTTAGCATTTTTTAACTTGGGTCATTCGGCCCTTTTCTAAAAATGTTTCAATTATTCCTTTTTTGTTGCTACGAATTTTTTAACTAAAAATATTCAACTTTTTTTTTGTTGTTTAAACATATTAATAAAATATAATTGTATAAAAATGATATAATTGTTATATAGAATATGTTTCTATATATGATATATGTATAGAAATTGTATAGCTCTATCAAATATATATACGTATATAATATATAAGAAAATTGTATAGAATGTGTACAAAAATTATATAATTGTTGTATAAATGTGAAAAAAAATTGTATAATTATTATATAAATTGTGAATCAAAACTGTATAATTTTTTTACAGAAATATGTATAAGTGTATAAAAACTGTATAGAATGAGCATAAAAACTGTATAGAACAATCTAACAAATTGAAATGACTAAAAAATGAAATTTGAATTTCATGACCATTTCGGGGAATTTGTTTGAGCTGTCATTTCCGTACTTTCCCGTTTCGAAAACCTAATATTCAAACGTCTTCAAGACCCCAAAACCTGGCCAACTTTGAATATTTGGGACTCCTGCTAACAAAATTTCTATTTTTTTCCCTAGTTAAATACATGTTCAAATCAATTTAAATTTCAAAAATCACAACTTCAAAAATACAAATTTTAATTTTTCAGCTTCCAAAATTCGTAGTCAAACAATTTATAGAGATGGTAATCATGTAAATGCTTCATGCATATTTCAAACATTCATGTATCTTTGGAGCTCAACTTTTAGACATATATGTCTGAAGTTGAGATTTTATAAAGCGCAACTTTATGCCATCGGAAAAAGTCAAATATGCCACTGAAACTAGTAAAATGGCTTATATATACCACTAGTAAAAGGATGATGGGATTGGTAAGTAATGAACGGTTAAATTTGTCACGTGACAAAATCTAAATAGTAGTAATGTTTCATTAGTGGTTGGTGGCACAAATTGAACCAAATGTGCCATAGTACCAGCATAAATAATCTCAAATAGACGTTACTACACCATTTCTAAAAATTTGATTATTTGTTTGATCTTTTTTCTCAAATATAAATGGTGACGCTGACGCATAACACTTCTTTTTAAAGTTGCAAGTTGCATGCCAAAATAACTCGGTTGTACTGTACGCACAAAATAAAGTAGTACTAATTCTTTGCATCTACAACAAGAAAATCTTCAGTCCCATATTTGAAAAACTCATTAAAGATGACACATATCAAGATAAACCTTCCAACTTAAAGCTGAGTAAAATATAGTACACGACACACAGTACCCTTCAAACTACAACTCACATGGGCTTAGCAGCAAGATATTGCATTCTAGCCAGACATAACTTGCTAGCACATCACGTAGATATGATGAAATTAAATAAAGCTAGGTCCACACACTTCACAGTAGTTGGTAAGTAAAGATGATACTAAATAATAGTAATAATTAAGGGCACTTGGTCTTGTTGCCATGGGTAGTCATTTCAGTGTAACATTTGCCACACTTCTCTCTATTGCCAAAGGTACCTGGTGGCACACATTTGCACCTTACACAACATGTTCCACATGCCCTTGCACAAAGATTGGGCCTCGAGTGCAAACTGCACCTGTACTTGCACAACCCTCCACAATCCAACTGGCTTGGAGGTGGAGCTGGTGCTGGAGCTAGAGCCAAATCCCCGTTGTTCAAGTATTTTGCAACCTTTAGAACTGCAAAGGGTAAATCACCTTCAACTTAATGAGTGAAACATTGGAGCTGTGACGAATTTTTTATGTGATTTAGGAAATGACAAATACAATTGCTTTTACATTGCCTAAGAACATGAATAAGTCTGCAAGTCCTGGAGAAAATATGTAAATGCCTTGAAGCACTTATATCCATTGTTTAACATTAGCTGCACATTATCGCATTGTTTAGACCACTCATTAAATTTATTAAGAATTTATGATTTTAGAATTTTAAATTTGATTATAATTTAGTGGTATTATTTTATGTAGTTACTTAAAGATCATAAAAGTAGGCAAGTGTTGGATTTAAATAATAATTCTCTTAATTTGCTTAGATAGCAAGTAAAAATCAAATCTATTTTTCATATAAAAGTATTTAGTAAAATGAAACCAAAAAAGTAGGATAATCTATTCTTGTGCATTTTTCTACTTAAGTACAGTACAAAGCTCAAACCTGGTAAAATCTAAATTACTACAAGTTTTAACGGGCTTATAAGTCACTCTCATCATTGCTACTCAGAGGAGTCATCAAGTGGCAAATTTACTTTCTGCACTTGCAGATTCAATTAATGTGACTTTCATATTCTGGTCAACCGAACCATCAGAGGTGCATTTATTCTATTAATTAATGCTTAACCACGGCCATTTGAAAAATGTAATTAAATGCAGATCTGGTGTATTCATTTAATAGATGGTGTTTTAGCTCTTATAATTAATTACTAAGAAGAAGATTAAAGTCTAGTGCCATGTATACAAACCAAAATGTAACAACCTCAAAGCAAGACCTCTCCTTAAGTAGACAGTGCAGTAATTATTATTAACAGTAATAACAAAGCATATTAGCATTGTATGACTCACCTATGTCTTGAAGCCGCCTATTGGATCCTCCAGTGAAAACCTGAAACGAGGAAGACAAACAAATACTTAAATTAACAGTAGTAATCAACTTTTGTTTTATATTGTAAGTATGACATATTTAATACTACTAGAAAATTTTACCATGTATCTATCATAAATTTCAAAAGTCTTAGGAAAACAAGGTCTCGGAGTAGAAAACTAAAGAAAAGAAGAGAAGTTAAGATTAAGTTGAAAGTACACGAAATGCCTGGCTGAGGCCAACATGTTGCGGCTTATCTTCTTCGACTTGCTTGAGATCAGCTAAAGAAACCTGCATGCATATATGCAGTTAACAAACCAGTGTTTGCACCACAGAAAAATAGGCCAGTAAGTTAAGTGATGCAGAAGACAAAACATTTTACCTGTGCCTTAACAGTAGCCAAAAAAAGAACAAAAAAAAGCACTACACGAATAGCAATCGCCATGAGTATTGAGTCCTAGAGCTCCTTCAAACTCTCCACTGAATAACTTAGCTGGAGTTAACTTTGGGCTCCATGTTTTTATAGTTGAAGATGTAATGATTCATGTATGGGCAGGGACCCTTGGTTACTAGGTGCAAGCTGTGTTTAATATGGTGCAGTAGTAATACACAGCTGTTAAATTTCCTCCATCAACTACTCCAGTCCTCAGTACGTTATGTTTCGAATTTCGAGCTACCATGATACATTCTCCATTTTAAAATAAGTGAATTATTGAGGTATTTATTGATATTTTAAAATAAATAAATTATTGAATTTTTTGCCAAATTTATTCTTATAATTTGACAATCAATTAACTTTTGAAAAGGTATTACCAAGGTCATCTTTTTATTTTTTGGGTAAAAATGAAAAGTTATGTTAAATTTATGTCTTTAATGTGTATGTCAAAATTCAACAATTCATTTATTATAAAAAGAAGGGAATATATTTATTTGGTAACTTTGCCCCACATATATATACCACAAAGACAGTAGCGCCATATATATGAGAAAACATGTGTTACTCTTCCTTCTAAAGTTTCTACTTATTCCCACCGCTAAACATGACATCTCATTTTCCTTGTGATTTTGAAAAAAAAAAAAGTGAAAAAGGGAAATCTCTTTGAGATAAGCGCCATTTCAACTTGACCAATTGAAATTTTCGAAGACTCTTTAGTAATTTGAATATGAGTTTAAAATTATATATATGTACTCCGTTAATATAAGAAAAAAAAATACTATTATTATGTTATTTAAATAATATCAATCGCTTCCTTCAAATTATGAAATCTATAATTTAAAAAAAAAAGATAGGTTATTTGCTATAAAAAGTAAACGTAAAATATTAGTAAAAGAGGTATATATGTTTTTAATGTATGTAACTTAAACTGTTTGTATATTATATTATTATCAAATTTGAATCTTATGAAGGGTTTAATAAAAATCAATAATTTTGATTCAAATATTATGTTTATATTAATACACATAAGTAATATATTTAAAATCAGATAAATAAAATTACAACTTAATGTCAGACCATCGGAATTTGCAATACCAGTTCATTTCTGAACACGTGTCTATTGATGACGGGCCATAGTCATTGGATCCAAAAATCTTTATCATCGGTCAGGTCATTTCGTCGTACAATGGGCCGTACGTTTGGGCCTTTAACAACTCTTGATATTTATCGGATCAGCACGTATGGACAACAGAAAGATCAACGATGGAGCCCAATAATTTTTTGACGTATAGCAAGAAATTACACCTAGTGCCTCTCAAAATGTTCAATTATAATTTTTTGTCTTTGCTTAGTAAATTTTTATATTTGCCTGTAAGGTAGAAGTTATGGTTAATTGAACAAGCTCGTTATTTTAAAATGTCCTGAACGTCAATCTTAAATTCTAAATATAATGTAAAACTTCTGATCAAATAAATAAGTTCATTGTCTTGAAATGTCATAAACATATATATCTTAGGACAAAGGTTAGAACTGGTATACGATGTGCAACATGGAAAATTTTAATATGGGTGAGACTCGCCCAACAATAGTTGTGTGACGTTTTTTTTACTTTTGACATGTGTTCTTGTAGGACCCATTATGTTCCTCTTTCTTCATTTTCTTCTATTTCTTGTCTATTTTCTTTCTTTTTCTCTAACATTACTTTTTTTATTTTATATTTCAATCTTACTTACTTACCTGTATTTTTAGCTCTTATTTGTGTTTAGTCATAAAAAGTATAAATATTTTTTTTAAAAAAATATTTTAAAATAAAAAATAATATTTAAAAATTGAAGTTATGTTTAATCATAAAAATATGAAATGCAAGTGTTTTTAAACTTTTAGGAATAACTTAAATTAGAAATAATTTTTGATATTTTTCAAATTTTAATTTTTTTTCTTTGAAATATTTTCACAAAATCAAATATGCAAAAATCGTGAATTATCATTAAGGGATTGGTTGGTAAAAGAGATAAGAAAAATAGTTTCGAGATAAAGTTTGGAATTAATTTTATTCTATGTTTGGTATAAGGTATTACTTAATCCCCGAAATTATTTTATTCCATCATTTGTACTAAAATGATGGGATTGCTATTCCACGGAGAGGGAGGAATAAAATAATTTCATTAAATATCCCACCTTGGATGTCCTTACTTTTCTCATTCGGTGTACCAAACGACCAACTCCTAAGAGAATTCAAAATATAATAAAAAAAAATGTATACTTGAGATTTAAATTTTGAACGTTAAAGTAAATTTTGAACCTCCTAAATCATTGATCCTACTCATAATAAACTATTTAGGGGATTACAAAAAAAAACTATACAACTACAAAGTTTGGCCGGTCACTCTTTTTCATATTTTTCTTCTTTTTTTTTTTTCAACTTTTTCATTTTCGTTCACTTTTTTGAATTTAACAACTCCTAATTAATCACAACTAACATATAAATTTTGTACTATGCCCAGGTCCGTCTGGTTGTTGCATATATTGAAGAATTGGTGTCTAGCTATTTAGTTTTTTTTTTCAATCCCCTAAACAATAGATTAGAGTAGGATCAATAGTTTAGGAGGTTTAAAATTCACTTTAAAATTTTAAATTCAAATTTCAAGCATACATTTTTTTTTTAACTCTCTTAATGAAAATCCTCATTTTTTCATATATGATTTTCTGAAAATATTTTTTTTTAAATTGAAATTTGAAGAATATCAAAAATTATTTTTACTCTAAGTTATTCCAAAAAATTCAAAAACACCTTCAATTTATATTTATAATCAAACGCAACTTTAATTTGTAAATATTACTTTTTATTCTGAAATAATTTTCTTAAAAAATATTTTCACTTTTTATGGCTAAACACCTCTTAAAATAAGAGCTAAAAATATAAGTGAGAGAAAAAGATTGAAATCTCTCTCTCTATATATATATATAAAAGGTAATGTTAGAAAAAAAAAGAAAATAAATAGAAAATGAAAGAAAATATGAGAAAATAAGGAGAGAGGAATATAATGGATTCCACAAAACACATAACTATTATTGGGTGGGCCTCACTCGTATTAAAATTTTTCTGTCCAAACATACCTATATACTAACTTTTGTGCGGAGTTTATGATCAATTGTGTTGATTTATTTTATTGAAATGTCCTAAAACATCTATCTTATCAACAAAAGTTTGAACATCCGCCTCATGTGTACTGTGGATTCCCAAAAGGAGAAACAAAGAGATACAAATGTCAGATGGCACGAGGTCAGTACAGCCTTGTCATTTCACAATCCAATCATACAGTTCATTGGAGTCCAGCTTGTGTTTATCTGTTACCACACTAAATCGTGCTGATCCCGACCCCTTTTTACTGCATGCATTGGTCTTAATCGAATGGGATATTTTATGAAATTAGTTATCTTGCTTTTATATAAGATAACCAAACTCATTCCAATCGATGATCTATCGAAAACAATTCTTCTAAATGACTAGTTATATTAGTTTTGTATAAGAACCAGTTTTATTTGAGTCCAAGGCCTACCAAAACAACCTTTCTAGCTGACAAAATAGAGATAGAATATACATAAACTCTACTCTCCTTACTAAGAGGTCGTTTAGTTCGAAAATAACTAATCACGAAATTAATTATCTCATCATGTTTGAAGGGAAGCCTTGGAGTAACTGGTAAAATTACTGTGATGTGACCAGGAGGTCATGGGTTCAAGTCTTGGAAACAGTCTCTGGCAGAAATGCAAGGTAAGGCTGCGTACGATACACCCTTGTGGTGGGACCCTTCCCCAGACACCGCGTATAGCAATAGTTTTAGTGCACCGGGCTGCCTTTTTTATGTATATGGCATAACTTATTCCATCAATATGGCATAAATTGTGAACTAAATAATTTCAGGACTAACTAATACTTCAAATCAAACATGAAATAAAATAATTATATATTTTATTTCAAACTATTTACACCTTATATCTCACACCAAAGGACCCTTAACAAGACTATACGGGGGATGTTGTAGTATAAACAATAAGATAAGATCATAGTGAACTAATTAATACTTATTATCATAGGAGAATAAAACAATGTGATATTTTATTTTGAGATTATTCTCTTTAAAATAAAAGACATGTTTAAAAAGAAATGAAACAATATGTTTATTAGGAAAAAAAAGAAACTTTTGATCTTATTCATACTTATTTATTAAATTTAATTTACAGTAATTAATATATGAAGATCTTTTTTATATTGTATTAATGTGAAGCTGCTTCTGTAAAAGATTAAAATAAAAAGATTTCTTTAAAGCGCCTAAACTCACAAGCATCTTCTTGATTTCTTTAATGGTAAAAAACAAATCACATTATCCCTATTCTTTTTTTTAACATCACAATAAATATTTTACCTAAAATAAAGCAAAACATTACCAGTGCTGTGTTCTTGATTTTTTTTTTCTTTTGTTTTACTTGTATGAGTTGATCTGTATAGTTTTTTTTTTTTTTGAAGGGACGTAAATGGGGTTTCTTTGAAGAAAGATTAGAATTTGCTTTGTTTTACATCAGTAACTGGGAGAAATAGTAGTGCATTTGGTCAAAGACAAGTCAGATCGAGATTTGCAAGATTCTTGTTTGTTAATAAGATTAATTATCTACAATGTTGAATTTGTATTTGAATTTACTATTGAATGCTGTTAGTTTTGCGGGGGTCGAAGACGACGACGACGGAGATAATTTACGTGGTTTGCAAAGGAACATAATTTGAAGATCATATCAGTTGTTGATTTAATCAGGTGGTTTATTGTGCTTCTAGTTTCTTTAAGAGTTGGTGTTGCTGAACATAACTCGCCGAAAAATGCATTCGAAAACGGCTAAAGGGGTGGGAGAAATTGCAACGGCTACAGGGAGGGTGCGGGTTGAATACGATGACGACGGAGAGGTGAAGACGACAATGACGGGGGCCTGTGAAGAAGACGATGAATGGGGGGCGGAGGGTTGCGAAGAAGACGATGAAGAGGGGGCGGGGTGTGAAGAAGACGATGAAAGGAGGCGGGGTGCTTTTTTTTTTTTTTTCTTAAATTAAGAAATTACAATAATTAAAAAATATTAATAAAATGATTTAAATATAATTTTTTTAATTAAAAAAAAGTAAAATATTATTTATTCTACTATTCACGCGCCCAAGGAGAGTGTAACACACTCTTCTTGTCAAATCAGTATTTTGTGCCTGATAGGTATCAATGCTTTAAGTGCTTGTCGATGACTTAAGCCAAATGAAAACAACAATCCAACAATGTGAACAAGAAGCTAAGACCTCAAAAAACAATAAAAATTCCACGAGTCAAACAATGAGAACAATAACTGAATCAAACAGAACAAAACCGGAAAATAATAAACCGGAGCTGAGAAAGAAAAAACACTGCACGCACACACACACACACATCTGGAACAAATAATAAACCGGAAGATACAACAGATAATTAACTTTTGCATGCTCGTAATGCTTTTAAGCACATGAATTTTAGTGTACTTTACATTTCCATCTTGACCTATATCTCATGAGAATGCTCTTGAATCTAAGATATAGTATACAAAAATGAACAGTTTACCTAAAACCTGTGTATCTTGTCTGCTGCTAAAGATTTTTGAGGATATAGATCTTTTTATATCAACGACCAGAGGCCACAATATCCAGCCATACTGCATGATCTCCGTCTACAGGTGCTGGCATCGACACCACAATCATCTTCACTGAAACATCTATGATCAACACGAATATCAGGGATGTGGCAAGCACTTTCAAGTCGCCTTTCATTCGATTCATGGTGAATCATAGAAGCCGGACAAACTTGAAGTGACATGGCACTGGTTCGTTTTATCTGCTTTCCATTCTGCACAAGTTGTATAATTCATCATACCTTGAACTTATGTTGATTTGCTTTTACAGGTGTAAATGATAAATTTGTGCAACCAACTAAACTAGAACTTGTAAACAGACCAAACAAGAACGAGGTGGATCAAGTCCTTGGTTTAGTTTTCAAGCAATGTTTCACTAGATCATTAACGTCTCTATCCTATTTCCTTTAAATCTTCTATCTAGTAATGTGCTAAGGGGGGAACGTTTATGAGTTGATGAGAATATGGGTGAGAATTTGCATCAGTAAATTAGTTAACCTAATATTAACACACACAATACTTGTCTTACTATTGTGCCAAATATTTGGAGCCAATATTTTTTTTTCGTTTCAGCAGAACGCTGAGGAAAACATGAAATCTGGGTAACTCCTGCCAACAAGCAATCAACCAACTAAATAAATCTAATGGCTAACAATTGACCATTATTGACTGCCATCAAATTTCAAATCTAAGGTAATACAACCTAATAATGTTTAGGAAGCATTATCTACTGTGAAAGGAAAAAAACAAAGCTTTTTAACGGCATTCAATTAAGAAAATGCCAAACTTATAAAATCTTAATCATCAAATTTCAATTAAAAAGGATTGGCATAGGATGGTTTATCAAGTATTTAGCTATTTTACTTAAGAAACTGAAAAAGAATATACCAGCAGAAAAAAAAACAGGTACAGACAGATGTATGAACACTGAAGGGGAAGCATTAACATGCGCAAGTATGTGATCTGATGCAGCAGATACGACTACTTCTCTTTAAGGAATAACATGCATGATGTAACTACTTGCTGTGGAAATGAAGAAAAAGAGCATGGAAAGGAAAAGGCAGAAGGCCATGAAAGAAGAAACATCTATAATTAGAACTAGAGAAAACAGACTAATCGCAATTGTTAATGGAAAGGGAAATGTACCTTGATAGAACTTCCGTTTCTTAGATTATACGCCTCGGGAAGCTTCTCATGCCAATTAATTCTAACCGGCAGGGGATGACCCTCAGTTGTAAATATGTAATTTTGATTAAGTAGAAACGAGTCGTCAAAAAGTAGATACAAATACTTGCACCTGCAGAAATCAGACGAAAAATCATATTGCTATAAGTGCATGGATGATCAGTCATATCAGGAGGGACACTTTACCAAACATCAGTCAGATTCCATACTATATGATTTGCACGCATAAGATGAAGATACAAAAGACTTACGTTTCCGCAAGGAAGAAACTATGCTGATGGTCTTCTAATTGCATTGTAGTCACATCCCTAATGCTGGCAAAGCCACCTTTAACTCTTGTATGTGCATTCAGAGAATTCATTATTGATTCACCCACTTCCATATACCATGGATCTGTTAATGAGAAAACTACTATATTATTCAAGTTTCGAGAAAAAGGATGTTTTTCAAAAAATTTAAAAAGAAGAGTCGCACACCTTTGGTTGCTTGGTATAGGTAAAATGTGGACTCTGCTAATTCAGGACGTAGAGGATAGTATTTTTCAGTAGGATGCAACATCTGATGGTCCAGCAGATACCTAAATTATTGAAAAGGGTCCTATAAGAAAAAGTGAAAAACAACCATCACAGTAAAACCAATTATGCTAAAGCTAGCTTATTGCATGGAATAAAGTGGCGGAAGCAGGGAAAAAGACTCGGAGAACGAAGGAAAAAATGGAGGAGAAACATCTTTACCTCTCTGGAAGAACTCCATATTTCTTCCACACCTTGAAAAACTCACGATGTGATGAATTAGCGGCCTCGATATCCCCAACAAGAACCTGAAACCAAAAGAATCAAGTTTGTTATCACTTCACGATTTTCCTTGGGTTATTGATTACATACGTAGAAGATCAGTAGTATATAAAAGAAATAGGAAATGCAGAAGAGGACTATATGTCCTCTTATTCTTGACTAAAAACTATATCAGTTTCAGGAAGAACTTATTAGCTACGGATTTCCTTCTTACCTGCAGACCAGGCCAGAATGCTTGAAGACTTGTGAGCTGCCAGTATGTCGCTATTCCGGTTCTCATGTCAGCGTCATGATACCTACATTAACTTAAATGTTCTGATCTTGGTCTGATTGCTAAATTCCAGGAGAAAACTAATGCATCATGCATAACTCTCAACAGTAGATTTGGTGAAGCACAAACTGGATTCTAGTCACTAGAATAGAAGAATTTCAGGGAGGAGACAGATAAGATAAAGGACAAGGACAAAGGTGGCGGTTCCAGCACTTTCCATTCCTGTTCCAGGCAATTGCTAGTTTGCCACAAGCAGAAATGGGATTACCGAGGTAAGGGACCAAGAATCAGTTTAATTCTAAATATGATGGCAACACATACAAAAATAAAGAATCCAAAATTTCAAAATAAGGTGTGATTATAGTACCATGGGCCATGTCTATAATATTTCTGCACAGCAACATAAGCAGATTGAAACATCTTCCAAATCTCATCTCTTCCAAAAAGAACATAGGCTTTCATTAGATATTCATAGAAAGAATCCACACCTAAAAAACAGCAAACAAAAAAAATGAAATATCTTACTGCATTGTTGTGAAGAGCAACAGACAATCAAGGAAGGGTAGGGACATTATTTATCTAGGCAAATGAGAACCATGAAATCAGAAGACATCAAGACAAAGTATATGTTACTAATCAAGAAAATGGTTTTAAGAAGTCTCCTAAAAGTGCTCTATCTACAGAAACATACCAGCTCCAATTCCAGAAGAATATTCAATCCAGTTTCCAGTTGCTACATCTAGCGTAGTTCCAAGAAGATTTAGAGAACTCCGCATGCTCCATAACTTACGAAGAGCACGCAAAGCTGCCGTCTCAAATCTTGTATCACCAGTTAAATGTGATAATGCACCCATTTCAAGGATTAGAGAACCTGATTACATGAAAAAATAATCCACACGATATTATAATAAGACTTCATTGAAGGCTAGTGAAATCTATTTCATGGCAGCTATCAAAGTTCAAGAAAATAGATAAAGAGTTAAGGTAGAAAAGAAGAAGCAATTTACCACATCCAGATGTGCTCGTTTCTGTTGTCTCGTCCGCAATTACACCATGCTGTGACATTTTGCATTTAATGTGTCATAAATTCCTCTTCAAAAAATGTCAATGCACATATGACCCTATTGATACTACCAGAAACAGGTTCTACTTGGTATGCAAAAACTGATGCGGCATAGCAGTAATGCAATTCATGGACTAAGCAATGGCATGTGACTTTCGAAAATCTTTAAAATTATTCTAAAACAAATTAGGTGCAAGAAATTTTTCCCCATAAATCAATAGAATTTTAGTCTCATATTTCTGTCACAGAGTGCAGCAATATATTAGCAGAGACAAGGAAAAAAGAAAATCAAAATTTGACTGCATATTTGAAGTAATTTCTTATTTCAAATTTGAAGGGAATATGCAGGCAATTGCAACGCAAGTCGATAGGTAATGGTCCTACCAAATAATGGGCTGAATTCATGTTGAATCCAAAAACTACAAGGGTTCATTAAATGGTTCATAGACCCGCAAGGATTTGGATATCAGGATAATTCCTAGCACATTCAAATTAGATGAGCTGACCTAAAGTTGTAACACAAATTTCAACCACGGAGATTTCATCATCAAATGATAACTTCGATAGCATAACATACAACTGACATCTGGTAGGAACTAAACTGAAGTTGATTTGGATGCCAGGATAACAAAGAACTTTGAGTTGCAGGATAAATAAACACATCTACAAGTTAATGAACTCAATTAAGAAAATATAAAACTAAGTGACTGGACAAATAACTTGTCCAAACTCCGGTCCCTGACCTATTAGCAACAGTAAATTCACAGAAAAGATTGCTTTTCTTTTTCCGACCAAAGGTTGCATTTTTCATTTTCCAATAAAAGGTTGCCCTCATTATGCTCATAATTGTAGTTGGTTAAGATGGCAAACTTGATAATTGAAGGGTATATATTTGTATTATTATGTCCTTCCTAATAAGACAACCGTCAAGATCTAGAATACCTTGCTAAAATGGCAATCTACAAGTATTATCTCTTCACCTTCAATAAAAGCATAGACTAACATAGCAGTAGAATTGACGATCTGTACCTTTAAGTTGATCCAAGCATAAGGTAATCCGGTTGGGGTATTGAAAGCAGGCAGAAAACGTCGCCCCAAATCCTCGGCCAGGTCAAGGAGTTGATTCTTATAAATTCCTTGAACCAACCTGTTTGTAGAATCAGTGGCAAGAATATGAGCAGAAACAAGTCCTCCAAGAACTCTTATGTTGCACTACAATTGGTGATCAGGAAAAAGGAAAAATGAATAAGTGAATGAATAAAATGTGACCCAAAACCAAGATCCTCCTTGATTGAGTGATGCGAAATCTTACTTAAATGTGGTCATTTGAAGCATTTATCGAGAGAGAAAATTGACGATGCACAAACCAAGCACAATCACCCAATTAGACCCTATAAAGAAGTTTAAACGCGACAACGTATATATTACCTCAAACAGATTTATCCTTGCATCGACATCAAATGATAGATTTTCAGATAGCCAAATAATAGCCTTCTCAAACTCAGTGTAGTTACCCAAGATTACGAGGCTGGAAAAAGTAAGGTAAAGAGATAAATGGTGCAAAATAAACATAGTATAAAATTGGTTCTGAGTAGCAAGAAGAACAAAAATTGTAACCCACCTCGACAACGATTCAATTAGCGTAAGAGCTGACCCATTGTACTGCTGTGGCAGATGTTCGAGCTAAAATATGGCAACACGTGGTAAAACCTTTATACCAAGATAATAAGACCTGTTTTCTTCAACGAGGACTCTTCTAAATTAAGTCATAGTTACCTTCAAGTTTCCAAGTTCACTCAGAGAATCCGTGAAGGTTTTGGTTAGAGGTTTTAGCTCATCATGCTGCAACGAAAATTAGAGTGCAAAAAGAAAACACCTTGAGTCTCTTCTATCATGAGCTTCATTCAGTAGCACAAGATGGAACGCCGAATAGGAAGAACCAAACAATCAGAGCTTTGTCTTACCGGAAAAGCATACATCATGTAGTTATCATAAGCATGGTAAAACCTGCCACAAAACAGAAAATTTCCCTCAAGATAATCCCATTCAAATAATTTCCAAATACTATCACCATCTACTCATAATCCACGCGCCAATAAAGAACGAACAACGTTCCTAGTACCTATCCCCTCTCGTTAGGGGCGGAGCCAGGTAGAGCCAAGGAAGTTCATAGAAAATTAAATTACACATAGTTAAAAATCATTTTTAATGAATATAATAAAAGTTAGAAGAACCTTTGACTTCTTCTTCTGTTTAATTATTGTTTGAACTCGCTTGTCTCCGGACTCTTGTATGCTCGTAAATGATAATGGAACATGCATGTCAAGAAGCATATATATTTCGTGATAAATTTATTAGATTTTATCAAAAGGAGCAATTTCAGCGAAATTAAAGCTGAGACCATAATATTCATGAACAATCAATCTTTTACAAGTTTTTGCATATAGCATTTCTAAGAAAATGAATGAACAATAAGCGATTTGGATAAGTTAAGCTTACATCTTGCGAACTCTATCGCTCATGCGCTTCCTTTTAGCAGCCAAAAGATTGGTAGAGTGAAAGCCGTCAGAGAAACAGATGATAAAAATGGTAGGAGAAATTACAAGATATAGCAAAATCCATTTCACAACAGTTGATTGAAACATTTTTTGAGAAAATTAATGGAGGGAAAATTGGACAAGAAGAAGAAGGATAGAGGTATTGAGTTCGTGCAGTGGAGATCTTGGATTAAGGATCAAATCTGAGGTGTGTTGTGTACTTTGTTGTGTTCAATGGTCGTGTCAGCATTGATATGTTGGAGGATCCAATAATAAGCAGACATATCATCCATTCATTTTGTTCCCTTTTTTGGTCTCTCATCCTTAATACAGTAATTTTCTACCCACAGTCAAACTCATCTGACTCCTATCTCATTCTTACTGTCTCTCTCTAATTATTTTTCTGCTTCACGTTTTTGGGGAAAAATTATTAACGAGAGAAGGTTTTAATTATTTCACCTTTTATGGATATATGAACAATTATAACATCTCTATGATTCAAAAAAACATTATTACTAAAGGTGAAACAAAGAAAGAAGTAAATTTATCATAACCTTTTAAAGCAACAAATAACTTACAATTATTACTTTTTTAAAAATCACTATAGATAACTTGGAATGAAGTATTGTGGCTCACCCAAATATATCGGTCTTATGTTCATGTGATTAAATCTATAATTATTTGTCTCGTGCATTTTTTTTTCCTTAGATATAACTGTCTTGTGCATTTAATAAATGCAAACGTCCTATGCACATGTTACATCTTGAATTGCCTGTATTTTCTCCTGTACAATGCTCTCTCCCATTTTTACTTGTGCATTTTTTTTGTTTTGAGATGTCTCCTTTCTTTTATTTTTGTTTGTCCACTTTTTTTCTTTCATGTTTATTTGTTCACTTTTTTATTTTAAGATGTTCAATAATACTTGTTTAATTTATAAAAATAATGGATAATTTATCTATTTTTATTCATTTTATTTTTAATATTAAATACAATACATCACTTATTATATTTTTTTAAAGCAAATAATTAATTATATTTAAAAGGTGATATAGTAAAATCACTTTACTACTTATTGTTTCTTAAGATATGTAACAAGTTAAAAGTAGACAAATATTTATGAACGAAGGGAGTAAATCACAATTGAGCAACTAACGCAGGTTGTTCATGGTTGTTCTCCTGCATAATTAAGTCAGTTGTTTTAAATTATTTGACTATGACTTGTATGATATATTTCGTCATAATTCTAAATTTACGACTTTGTAGAATATACATTACTGTGCGCAATATATATAATAACAATTTCTTAAGACTTAATGAGTCCTGAGCGCCTTATAACTATCGACTCATGATTAGTATGTCGCATATAATGACTCTCCTTTCATTGGTCCACAAGTACTAATTATGTCTGACAGTCAAAATAACTATGAATTAGATGAATAGTTGATGTTGAATATGAGACGAGCTGTTTTTACTAAATCAAAATACTTTATTAAAGTAAAAAAGTGAAACTTGTGGAAAAATAGAAGTGGATCTTAGTAGCCGTTTGGCTATAAATTTTGTTTTCCTTTTTTTCGATAAATTATTTCACTTTAGTGAAAAAGGTGAAAACACACTGCATTTGACCATAAATTTTATTTTCCTTTTTTCCGAAAAATTATTTCACTTTAGTGAAAAAGATGAAAACACGCTGCATTTGGCCATGAATTTTCCAACTCCAATTTCGAAAAATTATTTGAAAAAGTGAAACTTGTTTTCACTTTTTTCACTCATACTTTTCTCACAAAATTTTTAAAACAACTTTAATTTATATTCATGATCAAACACAACTCCAACTCCAACTTCATCTTCATGGCCAAACGATTCTTAGCTACTCAGAGACAATATAGAATGAACTTATTATTCAACCATATACATTGGTCAATTTGACGTAAATACATCAAAGAACTAAATTACTGCAGATCCATACTTTAAGCCAAGCAAAAATGTCCAACTTAATTACTCCATTATGTTAACTGTAGTCCACTGCTTTTACTATTAAAGCCAACTCGCATTCTTTCAATAGGAAAAGAGACGGACAAGGAAAGCTCGATAGTTGTAAGATATTATGCCTGAGAGTTTTCTTTACTTTTGCATTGATGGTGGTCCTGAACCGTGTACATATAATTAACAACAACTTAGATCAAAACAGGATAAATTCAAAAATAAGAAATATGCAGTATTAGTCGAAATGGTTGCTATATCCTTGTCTGATAAGTGATGAATAAATAAGCAACTTGATTCATTTCCAGGGATATTGACACCTATGTTTAGATGACAGAAAATTTTCAGCAAAAGAACTCAATGTTCATGATAACAGGTCTCTCCCTCTATACGCACCACCCTGCCAGTTATTCTGCAATCGCAGTTCACCTTGGTCAGCGTCAACAGTAACATATAGCGGATGAGTGACGTTGTGATAGTGATACACTGAGTCGAAATTGACGAGTGAACTTCCAGAAACAATGGTAGGAACATAAAGAGCAGGGTTTCGATGACTTAGAGAATAGTAAGGGTAGATAACTCCACTGTTTCTGATCAAAGAGTAAAGATGGAACATGGAGCTAGCTCTTTTTGCTTCAAGATCCATTCTTTTCTTCTTCAGCCTCTCTTTACGATGGGCATTCTGGTGACCTCCCAGTGCCCGTGAGTTTGTAAACTTCTTTAAACAGAAGTGGCACTCATATTTAACCTCACTGACAACTGAGGAGCTCAAGTTTCTGAGGATTTCATTTGGGTTGGGATGAACTATGCCAGAGGAATTCATACAGATAGAAGTTTTTCCGACTGGTCTTTCATCTGCAAATGTTTCAGAGGAGATTATACTTTCTTTACTTTCAGATGTTGAACAAATGATATCCTTCGGACAAGGATTTACCTCAAAGCCAAATATTCTAAGCTTTTTATCTGAAGTAGTAGTTTTGCAACAGACAATATCTGCTCCATTCCTTCCAGTTAAAGGGAGATTTAAGTTGGTAGGTTTTCGGTACAATGCCTTATCCATTGGAATGAAAAGTTCCCGGCACGACAAATGTTTCGGAATGCTACAATTTATAAGAGATGCAAAATATATTATAGCAGAACCACCAAAAGAAGTTGGCACAGTCATGCATAGCCAACATCATATCCAACCAAATCATTATAAAATAAAAAGGTTCAGATAAAGCCAGAACAGGGAGCCTAGTGCATTACTGAATTGGGACATTTTCCACTTTATGTTTAATTTCCAGTACATGTCATTAGTTCATTCTTTCTGTTTTGTTTTTTCAACACGTCATTAGTTAAGCTTGTAAACGAAATGTGCTCTGCACTCTAGTAAAAAATATCACCTCTCAAGGTAACTTAGCAGCACAAAAATTTGCACCAGAGGGTAGCAAACTTGATAATAATCATTTGGTATAGGCTCATACAAGATGTGGACCAGATCCTAGAAAAAGTAACAGCTGGAACAGTTTTCATCTGAATTCCCGTCCTAGTTTAAGATTGAAAATAAACTTGAATTTATACTGGAATATGGTGATTATTCCTAGTCAAAAGCATATGAAATTACTTTTTGATTACAAGAAAAATAACATAAATTCAGAAGTGGATAATGAGAGAAGCAAATCTTTTAAAGGTCCAAATAGATTTGAGTATGTTCTAGTTTGTATCCAGCACCTAATTAGATACACCTGTGGCTAAAGCAAATCAATGGCATGTATTAGCATTAGCCAGCTAAGGCTCTTTGTTTCCATCTATCCAAGTTGGCTCATTGGACCACATCTTTGAAGCTTTTTTGCCATTTCAGAAGTATAATGGAATGTGTTGTAATACCACATTGTTATTTGGTGCTTATCCCCAATCATATCAAACCCATTGCATTCTTCTAACTCAATTTACAAAAAGATTTATTCCTCAATAAGGGGGTGAAAAACAGAAAAAAGAAAATCACCAGAGGAAATAATCACGCGCTAAGCATATACTGTGCATAGATGCATTAAAAATGGCTAGTGAAAATAGATAAGAGGTGACTTGCTTTCTCTAGGTAGTGATAAAGGGCATGAAGTGATAAATTTTGCTTCTTATTCCGCTACTTTATTGTTTCATCTTTGCGTATCAGACCCAAATGCAGCACCAAAGTGAAGTGATCGTGAAAGAGAACACAAAAATGCAAAAACTTCATGTACACAAATAGATGCATAGAGTTCACAGGAACATGAAAGAGAACAAAAAAGATAGCAAAGAACTAATGTACATGAATAGATGCAGAGTGCGGAATTTGGTTTCATATTACATTAGAACTCTGGCGCAGTAATGGGCAAAGTTTGTCACATTGTTCCTTTTTGGGTTTGTTAGAACCTTTTCCAGAGCATTCTCTACAGACCTTACCATGGGTATATATGAGACAATTAAGGTCAAACTTTAGGTCATCTGGAATTCGCCTATTTAGATGAATATATGTCTTTTTTACATCAGCTGCAGCAGGTACCCAATGAAGAGTCTTTGCAATCTGAAAAATCTGTAGTAAGTTTTGCCTGTTAGCCAAGTACTACTTTTTTTCTGAGAAGGATGTTAACCAAGTACTTTGAACAGGCAATATGTCTAGTGAAACTCACGTGTGTATCCACCGGAAAATCATCTCTCTGAAGTTGGAACATCAAGACACATGCCACCTGCATCCATTGCATACTGTTAGAATCATAGCAGCTGGTAACATGTGCCAATTATAAAGGTTGCTGGTGATAAGATATTTCAGTTGCAAGAACAACCATTAGCATAAGCCTTATTTCTTATCATGTCATCTTTCAGATAACCACTTAATTTCTTCCCCATCACTGGTATGCGTATCCTACATTTTAAAATTCATGTATGGAAGTCGGACTTTTTCAGGACATGGACGTTAGAGTAAATCCTTGCCACATGTCTGAAGCATTGTGTGATCTGTCATATACTTAGTTTTTCTGCACACTCATACCCTCTATTTTATAAAAGTAAGGTGACAACACCCATGTCCTCCAGTTCAGTAAAAAAAGAAGAAGTGTATCTCTTCCATGCATCGCGTGTATGTGAACTAGACTTGGAAACTAAATCAACACTAAGTTTTGCTATTGCTCTCAGCTACTTCAGGTTCTCTTCTCTTCCCTCTCCCTCATGCTCTTCTTCTTTACCCGTGTTCTTCCTAGGCTTTACTTCTGTTTCCCAGTCGTTTAGTCAAAAATATTTTCGGCCAGCATGTGCGCACCTCGACTACTCCATCAATCATTTAGTCAAAAAATAACTATGTTCAATAATGTATGCTAAATTTTGGTTTTACTATTAAATAAAGTTGAACTTCTAGAACTACTACTAACCTTTAGCAGTATATGATTCTTTCTTAAGATCAGATAAATCTTGCATTGCGATTTCACAAATTAAGAATCATATTTTCTTTCTTTTATTTTTGTTCCTTCTTTCTCTATTCTATTACCTTTCTCAACAGAACTGTTTTTCTTTTCAATTTCTCATCTAAGCATAAAACCCAATTTGAGATCCATAACGTAGCGCAATTCCTGTCAAGTCCCACGCGATTTTGAAATTTCAAGTCTTCGCTTCAGACTCAAAACTCAAGTCATGACTGCTTCGGTACTACTCATACCGTCTTCACGGGTAAATTTCATCCATGGTCATTTAACTTTGTATCTATTACCCAAAAGTCACTTTTCTTTCATTCATTTCATCCATGGTCACTTAACTTTGTATCTATTACGCAAAAGTCAATTTTCTTTTATTCATTTCATCCATGGTCATTTAACTTTACTCCGACCATCACAAAAGTCATTATGACCGGATTTTATAATAATTCCATCGGAAAAATGATGTGGCAACCTTAATTAGTTCTTAATTTTAATTTAAGTGAATATATAATATATTACTCATATCTTGACCTTTTTTATATGTGCACAACACAATTTTCCTTATGGATTATTTAATGAAAGAATACCAATTTCTTAATATATTAGATTACCTAATGAAGACTATTTACATAAAAAAATTTGGTTGATATTTTTATGAAACATTTCATAATATTGCATTCATCTGCCAAAAAGAGTGATAAACAAGATAAATTCTTCAAAACACATAAAATAGAAATACATGTATGATATTATTTTTAAAAAAAAATTATTTTAATTCTTTGAAGATAAATCAACATGCTAAAGATAGTTTTAAAATAAAATCTTTTTAATTGTGTCATTGAATAAGTATTGTAAAAATTTGTACAAATAATGTTATATTAACGTGCAATTTTGTTAATAAAAGTTATAAAATATAAGTACTTTAATAGATAAAGAAATTATAGGATATCTAATTTTTATATTTATCAATTAAATTAATTAAACAATATGTAATTTATCAAAAATTGAATATTATAATAAAAACTTTTAAAAGAATTAATCAATTTGTCAAACAATTAAAAATACAAAGACAAACTCAATAAATAGAGTAGTTTATCATATTATTATGATATACCGAATGCAGAGACTCAAGTGGCAAGAAAAAGAATGTATTAAAAAAATAATTTTATCAACTACATGTCACAATTTTAGAAGGAGAAAAATAATTTTATCAACTACATGTCATAATATATTAGTGGAAAAAATAATTTATCAACACATGTCTCAACTTTAGAGGAATTTAAGAATATATAAGTATAATATTATTTCATAAAAGTATCAACCAAATTTTTTTAATGAAAATAATCTTCATTAGGTAATCTAATCTATTAAGAAACTAGTATTCTTTCATCAAATAATTCATAAGGAAAATTGAGTTGTGCATATATAAAAAGGGTCAAGATATAAGTGATATATTATATATTCACTTAAATTAAAAATTAAAAATTAAGAACTAATTAAGGTTGCCACATCATTTATTCGATGGAATTATTGTAAAATCCGGTCATAGTGACTTTTGTGATGGTCGGAGTAAAGTTTAATGACCATGGATGAAATGAATGAAAGAAAAGTGACTTTTGCGTAATAGATACAAAGTTAAGTGACCCTGGATGAAATGAATGAAAGAAAAGTGACTTTTGGATAATAGATACAAAGTTAAGTGACCATGGATGAAATTTACCCCTTCTCCTCAGACACAAACCTTAAGTCGTGTACAGTTTGATACTACTCATCTGGGCACTATGATTTTTCCAAGCACTAGAAAGCTCTAAGGCTAATGGAGACTCCATTTGATATTGATTACTCTTTTTCCTTTCATAAGTGCTCCATCACATCAGATATTACTAACAAAGAAAAGATCTACTAAGGGGTTGTGACTTCAAATTCCAAGAGAAGAGAGAGATTGTTAAAAGCCCATTTCTCATGTCTAACTGAAAAACTCCTATAAAATTCACCATTTGATGCTTGATCTTGGCTCAAAAAGGTGTACGTAATTGGAAGGAAATAAGAGGTCCGCAAACTCATGATAATTTATAGGATTCCCACCGCACTCTGCCCATGTCACTCTGGTCCCTCATGCGATGGAGGTGGGACTTGTATTGCAGACAAATATAGCAAGAAAAAGAAGAAGTGTTATCGAGAATTCCCTACAACTTATTTACTCTTCTAATCAAAGACAAGGAGAGAGTTCTTTTTCCTTGAACACACCAAATAGCCCAACACCCACCCCTCACTCTGAAAAAAAAACAAGTATATGCTTTAAAAGCATGGTAATCAACCAGGCATGCAGTGGAGGGATAATAATGAAGAGGGACAATGTCCTCAATTTCTTTTTACCGAGATGCCGTTGATTAGTTATCAGCATGAAAGGAACAATCTGAATATGGTAATTTTTAATTTGAATCCAGGCTTTGTTGTTCAATTATCTTCCAATAGAAACTCACAGCATCTCTAAGAGACAAGTATACCAAAAAAATTACAAACACTTATCAATATGTAACAAGCAGGCATATCAATATCCAAATTCCAAACTCAACGCATATTGGACTTAAACACGGACCATGATTTCCCAAACAAAATTTCATGGATCACTGAAAACAATTTACCGTTTTGGGACCAATTCCTCTGAAACAAGAGAGCTCCCTCTTGATTTCCTCTATAGATAGCTCTCTCAAGTACTCCAAGCACAGATTTCCTTTTTTCTGAAACAATGAACTTAATATTCCCTTGATACAAGAAGTTTTGGTGGGTGCTAAACCTCCACATCGTATGGTATCTTCAACAAGTTTTGCATCAGCAGCTAGAACCTAAGCATTTGAAGATAAAATTGCATGAATAAGTTGGTTGCAAGTCCAAGTTAATCCTTTTCATCAGTGCACAACAAATCGATTATATAGTGAATCAAGGAAATGCATAGACATACTTGGTTTTAAACATAACTAGACTTATAGAGAACAACAACAACAACATACTCAGTGTATTCCCACCTAGACTTATAGAGAACGATATAAGAAATCCACTGAACTTTTATGACAAACAAACCGTGTTCATTACTAACAAGTTAAGCACCACATAGAAAACAAAATGAATCAGACAGTATCTATACTCGCAAGGTCGTATTAACAGGCAAAACAACATATAATAAACGTAAAACCCTAAAATCGAACAAAATGCACTTTAGGTGGGGTTTAATCAGAAGAGTTACCGTAATAAGCTTAACAAAATTGACTCTTGAGTTAATTTTTTAGCCATAATAAAGCAAGCATATATGAAGAAACATAATTAATTCATTTAATTTACGAAAAAAGCTTACACATTCCCAAGTTGGAAAAGAAGATTTGAGGGAAGCAAAAGCCTTTTGAGAGTTAGTTTCCGTGGTGTTCTGCGACAAAATTGTGCTAATCAAACCGTCCAATACACTCTCATTACAACACTCATTACCACTACTATCATCATGATCATTTTCATATCCAATATGATCGAGTGATCTCTGCTTGCGGTACTTGATGAATTCTTTGGGAAAACCATGAAGGGCCAAAAGATCATCCCGTACGGTTCGGCATTCCTCCGCCGTGGGACGAGAGAAATCGGGAAATGGCTCATTGGAAGTAGTGGCGCTGACATCATCCTTTTTCGAGGATTTGGAAGAGGGAGATGGAGAAGATTGGTCGTGGGGTTTTTTCCTCTTTGGGGTTTTGAGAGTCTCTCTCAGTTTGGTCATTCCTTTGATAATGAAGCTTGTGCCAAAGGCCCCCGGCGATATATTAAGGTATCAATCGCTTAACCCAAGTGTCATGTTCCGAAAAATTTTCAATAACAAGTCAAAGCGGTCATTGTTCGGTGATTTGAATGATCAAAAGGGCATTGAAGATGTTTTTACAATCTAACCACTCTTTTATCTTTATAGAAAATCAGCTCTATTTTAAAAAATTAGTTAAATATAAATTTTTAATAAGTAGCAAACTTATAGCTATAATTATGTTATAAAAACAAGAAAGAACAAAGAAGAAGAGTAGAGAAAATAGAAAGAGTAATTGTTATTTGTTCTCTTGAGGAATGATTTATAATGAAGAACCCTTTTATTTATAGGGGAAATTTGCCCTAGTTTCACACTAAAAGACAAATACATCAAATCCTGATAGACATCAAATAGATCTTGATAAACATTCACTATAATTGATAGATATCATAACACTCCCCCTTAAATGTCTAACAATACGTATATAGGTTGTCTCATTAAAAACCTTACAAGAAAACCCAGTGGGACAAAACCTCGTAAGGGAAAAAGAGTACAGCGCGTATTAGCTCCCCCTAATAAGAACATCATTGAACCTTTACATTCCGATCTTGTGCACCATCTTCTTGAAAGTTGCAGTTGGAAGAGACTTGGTGAATAAATCAGCCACATTGTCACTTGAACGAATCTGTTGTACGTCAATATCACCATTCTTTTGGAGCTCATATGTGTAGAAGAGCTTTGGCGAAATGTGCTTCGTTCTATCTCCTTTTATGAATCCACCTTTCAGTTGTGTTATGCATGCTGCATTATCTTCATATAAAATTGTGGGTACTTTGTCACATTTCAAGCCACATTTTTCTCGAATTATATGTATTATGGACCTCAACCACACACAATCTCGGCTTGCTTTATCAATAGCTATAATCTCAGCGTGATTCAATGAAGTGGCTACGATAGACTGCTTTGTTGATCTCCAAGATATGGCAGTACCCCCACATATGAATACATAGCCTGTTTGAGACCGAGCTTTATACAGGTCGAATAAGTATCTAGCATCAGCATAACCAACAAGATCGAAATTGCAATCTTTAGAATAAAATAAGCTCATATCGGTAGTCCCCTTTAGATACCGTAATATGTGTTTGATCCCATTCCAATGTCTCCTAGTAGGAGCAGAACTATACCTTGCTAGCAAATTTACTGAAAAAGCAATATCAGGCCTTGTAGTTTTTGCAAGATACATTAGTGCACCAATTGCACTAAGATATGGTATTTTAGGACCAAGGAGTTCCTCATTCTTTTTTTGAGGTTGAAATGGATCCTTATTCACATCAAGTGATCGAACAACCATCGGAATACTTAATGGATGTGCTCCATCCATATAGAATCGTTTCAACACCTTTTCTGTGTAGGCAGATTGATAGACAAAGATACTATTTGTCAAATGCTCAATTTGCAAACCAAGACATAACTTTATCTTTCCGAAATCTTTCATCTCAAACTCTTTCTTTAGGTAATCAATTGTCTTTTGAAGCTCTATTGGCGTTCCAATAAAGTTTATGACATTGACAACATTGTTTTCTTTATGAAAACACATGGGCAATTTTCATCATTCGTATAACCTTCTTTAGATAAATATTCACTAAGATGGTTATACCATATGCGTCCAGATTGCTTCAAACCATACAATGATCTTTGCAATCTAATGGAATACATTTCCCGAGGCTTTGAACTATATGCTTTCGGCATTTTAAATCTTTCGAGAATTTTCATGTATATCTCATTATCAAGTGATCCATATAGACAGGTTGTTACCACATCCATCAAATACATTTCAAGTCTCTCATGGATAGTGAAACTAATAAGGTAACGCAATGTTATTGCATTCATAATTGGTGAATATGTCTCATCATAATCGACACCAGGCCGTTGTAAAAATCCTTGTGCAACAAGACGTGCTTTATATCTTTGTATTTTATTTTTTTCATTTCTTTTTCGCACAAAGACCCATTTATAGCCAACAGGCTTAACACCATTAGGTGTTTGAGCTATGGGTCCAAAAACTTTACGTTTGGCGAGTGAATTCAATTCAGATTGAATTGCTTCTTGCCATTTTGGCCAGTCATTTCTTTGTCGACATTCTGTGACAGATCGAGGTTCAAGATCCTCGCTATCTTGCATGATTTTCGTTGCAACATTATATGCAAAGACATGATCCACTACTATTTCAGATCGATTCAGATTAGTTTCAACATCACTTGAATTTATGGATAATTCCTCATTTTTTTGAGCCTCAGGCTCATTGATTCCTTCAAGGATATCAACATTGCTCAAATCTCGAACTTCTATATGTGGATATTTCATAGAGTCATCTTGACCATTTGTTTTTCTTTTTTTAGGATTTCTATCCTTAGAACCTAATGGTCTGCCACGCTTCAAGCGTGCTTTAAATTCATTAGCTATGACACTAGTGGATGGTGCTTTAGGGACATCAATTCGAATTGAGACATTCTCTGCAGGACTATGTGATTTAGTGATCTTTTTTAAATCTGTAAATGCGTCCGAAATTTGATTTGCAATTCTCTGCAAATGAATAATCTTTTGTACTTCTTGCTCACAAATAGAAGCACGTGGATCAAGATGAGATAGTGATGAATTTTTCCACAAAATTTTTCGTTTGATGTCACTATCTTCTCACCCTAATTTTGGAAAAAGTATCTCAGCAAACTGACAATCTGCAAATCGAGCAGTGAACATATCTCCCGTTAATGGTTCAAGATAGCTAATAATAGAGGGTGATTCAAACCCAACATAAATTCCTAACCTTCTCTGAGGGCCCATCTTTGTGCGGTTTGGTGGTGCTATTGGCACATAAACACCGCACCCAAAAATTTTCAGATGAGATATATTAAGTTCTTGACCCAGAACCAATTGCAACAGAGAAAATTTATGATAATTTATCGGTTTAAGATGAATAAGTGCTGCAGCATACAAAATTGCATGACCCCAAACAGAAGTGGCAACTTAGTTTTCATTAGTAATGGTCTTGCTATCAACTGCAGACGTTTAATTAATGACTCAGTAAGGCCATTTTGAGTGTGAACATGGGGTACATGATGTTCTACTCTTATTCCGATCGATAAGAAATAGTCATTAAATGCTTGGGATAAAAATTCTGCAGCATTATCAAGGCGAATAGACTTGATTTGATTATCAGAAAATTGTGCCCGTAATCGTATTATTTATGCCAATAATTTTGCAAATGTCAAGTTGCGAGATGACAAAAGGCACACATAAGACCATCTAGAAGAAGCATCTATTAGGACCATGAAGTATCTAAACGACCCACTTGGTGGGTGAATTGGTCCATAAATATCCCCATGTATGCGTTCCAAGAACGCCGGGAACTCAATCCCAACTTTTATTGGCGATGGTCTCACAATCAACTTGCCTTGATAACAAGCATTACATGAAAATTCACCATTCAAAAGAACCTTCAAGTTCTTTAATGGATGTCCATTTGAATTTTCTATTATTCGTCTCATCATTATTGATCCTGGATGTCCCAGGCGATCATGCCAAAGTACGAAAGTATTGGAATCAGTAAACTTCCGGTTTATTATGGAATGTGCCTCAATTGCACAAATTTTTTTCCAATACAGGCCGGAAGATAAACCAAGGAACTTTTCAACAACACATGTCTGCTAGAGACATTCTTGGTGATACCAAGATATTCAAGATTCATCTCATCAAATGTTTTGATATGATAACTATTTTCACGGATATTTTTAAAACTCATCAAGTTTCTCCGAGACTTGGGAGAAAACATAGCATTATTTATGATGAGTTTAGTTCCCTTGGGCAAGATTATAATGGATTTTTCAAAGCCTTCAATCAAATCAGCACTATCAAAAATTGTAGTAACATTAATCTTGTCTATGTTTAGATGAGAGAAATATTTCTTGTCTTTGAATATCGTATGTGTAGTGCCAGAATCAGTCAAACAAATATCTTTTTGAAAATTATTCATATCTTTAAATAAAATAACATGCACCAAATAAAATATATATTAAATCCCTGTACAAAGTGAAAACTTATACTATAAAGAATTATTAATCACCTTTTATAAACAATTAAATAAAGTTGGTGACCATGTACACTTCTATATCATCGGACAACACATTAATTAAGCAAATTACACTATCCAAACTATTTTATCCAAACTGTACATTGTTAAAGAATAAACAAAATAGTTGGGGGTCACGTGGGACCTTACGGACGAACACAACAACAGAGAGTAAAACTGTATAAGTACTATATTAATATTACGTAAAGAATATAATATATTAAAAATAGACGTGGTATTGTGGAGTTTTGCATGCAAAAGTTAAAAGGGTTCAATCCCTGCAAGTATTACACATATAAAATTTTACTTGTTCTTTGCACATATTGTTTCCCTTTTTTTTTTTTCATTCCTCTTTTCAGAAAATAATGATAAAATTAAAATTCAATAATAAACAACAATAATATAATTGAACTAATCAATATTAGTTAAAAATTAATACTCATGCAAACAACTACTTTTACATGATTCTTTATTCACTAACTATTGTCAATAAAAATAAAACAAAATTAAAAATCATTCATTCTTTCATGTTTACGGAACCATCACCAATCAAATGATCAATCTTTCCTTCAGGGTGCTCGAAAAAGTCTGTTACGTCCAAACATGTGATGTCGACATTATTTTCAGAGAGAAAGTTAGCCTCGGGATTTCTCTCTTTCTTCTTTGGTGATGCTTGATAAAGATCAATCAAGTGCTTGAGAGCACAACAATCACATGAATATTGTCCTTTTCCGCCACATCGAAAACAAATAACTGCTTCACGTTTCTCATCTTTTCTCTTTTTGTTTGATGAATTATTAACACCTGTAACAGAGTTTCTTTCTTTGTCATCACGACCACGACCACGACCAGGGCCGCGACCTTTCCCACGCCTAGCATGGTGAGCGTGCATATCATTCACCTCGGGGAATGGTGTAGATCCAGTTGGTCGGTTCTCATGATTTTTCATCAACAAATAATTATTTTGTTCAACCACGAGAAGATGAGAACTCAGTTCAGTATACTTCTTCAAACCTTTTTCTCGATGTTGTTGCTGTAAGAGCACATTCGAGGCATGAAAAGTGGAGAACATCTTTTCCATCATATCATTATCATTGACCATCTCTCCACAAAGTTTCAATTAAGAAGAAATTCTGAACATGGCAGAATTGTATCTATGAACAGACTTGTAGTCTTGAAATCTTTAATGCATCCACTCATATCGTGCTTTCGGGAGGATGACCATCTTTAAGTGATCAAACATTTCTTTTATGCTATTCCACAATACAAGTGGATCCTTAGTAGTAAGGTACTCAATTTTCAAAACTTCATCAAGACGATGACACAAGAAATCATAGCCTTAGCACGATTTTGACTAGATGTTGTATTTTCATTCTTTATGGCATCTCCAAGACCCATAGCATTTAGGTGGATTTCAGCATCCAACACCCATGAAATATAGTTCTTGCCCGAACTTTGAAGGGCAACGAAATCACATTTCGTAAGATTGTTAGCCATATGAAAAAAGGAAGAAATAAAAAAAATACCTTAGCCTTAGCCTTCAAATTTGAGACGGTAGAGTCTCGTGCTGATAACATGTTATAAAACAAGAAAGAATAAAGAAGAAGAGTAGAGAGAATAGAGAGAGTAATTGTTATTTTTTCTCTTGAGAATGATTTACAATGAAGGAAACCCTTTTATTTTTAGGGGGAATTTGCCCTAGTTTCACACTAAAAGACAAATACATCAAATCCTGATAGATATCAAATAGATCTTGATAGATCTTGATAGTCATTCACTATAATTGATATATATCACAACAAATTAGAACTTTTATAGCAATTATTTTATAACAAGTTGTATTTTGTATTTTATGAAAGTGTTGCTACTAAAATACATATACCACAAGATTTATTATACTTATTTTACTCAAATCAATTGAGTTAAATAAGGATTGCAGTAGAATTTTTTTTCCATAAATTACTCTTATTTTAATTAGTAGATTCATTTTCCAAATCAAACGCAAATTTGAAAGATTATTATCTTTATGATCTTCAAAAATTCAAAATAAAGCATCATTGTTGTTTTCTCTCTCTCTTATATGTCTTGACTTTTTTTATTTATTGATTTTTTTATCGTTTTAGTTTTTTATTTTGATTTCTTTTTTCTTTCCACTTTATTTTCTCTCTTTTATTTCTCTTTTTTTTTTTTTCCTTTTTCATTTTTTCCTTTATTTTTTTCTTTTTCATTTTCTTTTTTTCTCATATTTTTTTTCTTTTTCTATTTTCATTTTCTTTTTCTTTTTTCTTTCTTTTTTTTTTTACACTTCTATTTCTAGCTTTTATTTGTCTTTTTTTTTTTTTCCTTTTTTTTTTCTTTTTTTTTTCTTTTTTTTTTCTTTTTTTTTTTTTTTTTTTTTTTCTTTTTTTTTTTTTTTTTTTTTACTCTTCTATCTCTATATTATATTTTTAAAAGACAAATATCTATATCATATATACATATTCAAAAAATAGACAAAATAAATTGACATACAAATCTGCATATATATTTACAGAAATACATATCTGACTCATATGTATATTTAAGCATACAGGACACAAAATCTCTATAACAAAAAGAACAATTATATACATATGCATATAGGTAATCAAAAAATAGATGATACATATTTTAAACAGTAAAAAAATATAAATAAGTATATATGTTACCCTCTAAAATGACATAGAACAATTCAAGACAAATCGAAAACCGTACAAAAGTACATATGAATATGCATTTGTGTATACAAAAAAGACAACTAAATACATATACATATAGACAATCAAAAGATACATGATACATATCTTAAATAATAAAAAATATAAATAAGCACATATGTTATCCTCTAAAATGACATAGAATAGTTCAAAGACAAATCCAACACCGTACAAAATACATATAGCTCTGCATATGTATTTACAAAATACATACCCAATCCATATGCATATTCTTCTTTTATATGAGTCACCCTTGTATTTCGCAAATATATATGAAGATATGTTGTATAGTTATGCTTGTTACTGTTTAATATGAATATGATATGTATTTCGTAAATATATATCATAGATATATTTGTACTTTTTGTATAGTAATATACATATGGATCACGCATGTATTCTGTAAATACATATGCAGAGTTATATGTATTTTTTTGTAATGTAATATATATTATTATGTAAAAGAAAATATGTGCATACTATGTATTTTGTATTATATTTATATGAAAAGTACATGTAATATAGATTTATGTCATTATTTTGTTCTATAGGTGTTGAGTGATCATATATTCATGGCAAGATTAGTTTCAAGGTTTGCACCACATCTAGAATGCCACACAGTCAACGATATTGAAAAACGTATTAAGGTGATGTTATCAAAGTAGCAGTACACGATTTTTTGTCATAAGAATATTTGTGGTGTCTACATGAACAAGAAGAGATGTGTAGTTCAATCGCAATTAGGCAGATTATGTCACAAATGCATTATAAATTTTTTGGAGGCATGTGCATGTATTTGTATTTTGTATCAATAAATGCATATCTATATGTATTTTTGTACGGTGCTGAATTTGGCTTTAAACTGTTCTATGTCATTCTAGATGATAACATATGTATTTATTTGTATTTTTTTCTGTTTAATATATGTATCGTGTACTTTTTGATTACTTATATGCATATGTATATAATTGTCTTTTTTGTTATAGAGATTTTGTGTTCTATAATATATACATGTGAGTGAGATATGTATTTCTGTAAATACATATGCAGATACATATGTATGTTTTGTGCTGTAAATATATATTCAGATCTGTATGATTATGTATTTTATATATTTTTGAATATGTGTATGTGATATACATATTTGTCTTTTCAAAATAAAAGTTAGAGATAGAAGAGTAAAAAAACAAAAAAAAAAAAAAAGGAAAAAGAAAAAAAAAAAAAAAAAAAAAGTGAAAAAAAATAAGAACGAGAAAAAGAAGTGTAAAAATAAAAGAAAAAAAAAGAAGAAAACAAAAATAGGAAAAGAAAAAAAGATATGAGAAAGGAAGAAAAGGAAAACGAAAAAAGAAAAAAATAAAGAAAAAAACGAAAAAGGGGGAAAAAAAGAAATAGAAGAGAGAAAATAAAATGGAAAGAAAAAATTAAAAAGAAACAACAACAAACCCAGTGTATTCCCACATAGTGGGGTCTGGGGAGGGTAAGATGTACGCAGTCCATACCACTACCTTCAGAGAAGTAGAAAGGTTGTTTCCGATAGAAAAAAAAAATCAAAATTTTAAAAATAAAATGATAAAAAATTAAGATGAAAAAAACTAACAAGAAAAAAAAGTCAGAGATATAAAAGAGTGAAAGAGAGAAAAAAATAGTAATAATGTTTTATTTTAAAATTTTGAAGATCATGAAGATAATTATCTTCAGATATGAGAAAAGAAAAAAAAGAAAGAGAAAAAAATTAAAAGGGAAAAAAAGAAGAGAAATAGATGAGAGAAAATAAAGTGAAAAGAAAAAAAGAAAAAGAAAAATAAAATAATAAAAAAATAAGATGAAAAAAAAAAGGTATAAGATACGACTATAATGGGGGAAAGTGAAATAGTGGAGTGAAAATACGAGAAGGTAAAATAGTAGGAGTAAAACATACGCGTTAATGGGCAAAATAATGTTACTCTTGCTAGAAACTGTAATTTTGCAAAAGTGTTGCTATTTATTATAATTATAGTCTTAAATATTCTACTTTCTGTAATTTTGCCTATTTTTTTTATCATATTTTGAAAGTAAATTTATCATTCTACTTTAAAAATCTGATTAAATATATTTTTCATTATATTTTGGGGTCAAATTTACCAACAATGTCATACTTTAGAACTATATTTATCCTCATTATTAAGACACTTTTCACTTGTGCCGTTTCTTTAACAGAAAAACTCAAATCAACGCGTCATGTTTTAAAAATAAAAACACACCATAATCTAACCATCTGATCTGACCCACAAAAAATACACAAACAAATATACCTTTCCTCAATTCTGTTGGTCGAATTTTTTCAACGAACAAATATACCCCCTCTTTCAACATGCAGTGGTGGCATGTTGTATATAAAGACATAAAGAATTAAGAGATGTAACAATTGACACATAGAGTGGCCTCTTAGCTTGATATATTCAGTGAGTCTAATTTGTTGCATTTGATCGTTAAGGGTAGTTTTTTATGAGCTCTGCATTAATGAAGATCCACGAACTAAGAGAAGGATATATTTGTTTGTGTTTGCATGTATGCAAATTTATTTTTTCATGAGTTATGCATTGATTAATGTACAGTGGCTTAATGTCATTGAAAAAATTTGACCAACAAAATTGAGGGGTATATTTATTTGTGTCTTTTTGATTGTTCGAGTCGAATCATGCAAGTTAGATTAGAGTGTGTTTTGTTTTTTAAAAAATGAGGCATTTGACGTTGATTTGGATTTTTTTATTAAAGGGTACATGTGAAAAGTTTCTTCAGATCGAGGATAAATTTGACCTCAAAATATGGCGAAAGGTATATTTAGCGGATTTTTCAAAGTAGAAAGATAAATTTGGCCCCAAGCATGACAAAGGATATATTTAATCAATTTTTCAAAGTAAATAAATAAATTTGATCCTTTTCCCTATGTAAAAACATTAGTTATTTAGGAACACCAAAAACACTACTTATTTAGAAGAGTAAAGAAATTTCACGAGAACTTCAACAGTTAGAACTTGGAACTATTCATTACTCGGACCGTCTCTGTACAATATGAAAATAGGGACTTTATTCAAGCTAAAATATTTCTGTAAAAGGAGAAATGAAAATAATATTAATGACAAAACATAGTAGACACATATATATTGTTATATGCCTTTTTAATTGCTAATTACAGTCTATTACCTATCTTGAAAATTTGTTACTTGAGATCTTGTCGTCTTGAAACTTCCAAAACTTCATCCTTGCACCTTTGATTGTTACTGCATTGAAAATTTTGAATCAGAATTATATCTTTTTTTTTATATCTATATTATCATACTACTTTTTTCAAATAATATGGTCTCTGAAAATTGATTCTATATTAAGTTAAAGAATATTTACATTATTTCCAAAGTTCATAAAAAATCTTTTTTATTGTGTGTTCAATTATTCCATGGAGACGAAACTTTTAGTTAAACAACACTCACTGTTAAAACTTAAAATTGTGTTTGCTTGCTCTATTTTAATGCTGTGATCAAAGTGATCAGATATAAGAGGCCATTTGGTCATCCAATGCTCTCTAAGTTGCTATGGATGTTACAATTAGTCCATGTAAAGAATCTTCCTACACTTCATTTCAGTGAGGCCTGTATCTTCCATAAAATCAACTTAGTCTTGGACAATTTTCCTTTTAATTGGAGAACTTATACGACAAAAATGGTGAGATGCCCAAAATTTTAAACTATGTTGAACATTAATACTGATTTTTTATTTGAACCGTTCTGAGAAGGTAACACTAAATAGAACAAGCAGAGGATATCAAATGAACTCCTAAGTCCTAAGGATGTTTCTTTCTCCAAGTCTTGCCCCTCTATTCCATAACCTTATTCCCCTCGTACACCAAAAAGTTGCAACCCATAAGCCAAACATACATAGTAGTAGCATATATTCATAATCTTTTAGAAAGAAAAAAGAGAGAGTCCATCTTCCTAGTCATGTAAATTGCTAGTATATAAAACTAATAACTATATACTCTTATTTTTTAATATACCTACTTGGTAAAATTCATCTATAGGGTGCCCAGCCCACAATCTTTTGCAGCTACAGTGTAAAAACTGCTCATCAATTTGGCAGAACCTTGCTTAAGCAAATAAAGGAAAAAAAAACATCACAAAGTATCATGGTCCTAGCAATTTAGCATATTCTGTTTTTGACTTTTAGATGAGAACTTGGGAAACAAATCTATCATCCAAATCAATGACCACTAGGGGGTTTTACCTAATCTTTTTTAATAGGATTTGGATTACAAGCTCAATCACGTCCACGGAACAACAAACTTAAGTGGTGAGAAAACTTTTGTCCCACTAAGATAATAATGATAAGAATCCAACAAAGTTGAAGCTATAATTAATACCGAAAAAGTGACTACATCATAATCCACACAACAGCTTGGCTAGGCAGAAAAGTACAGTCAACTTGGTCATTCTTTATATAGTACTCTGCTAACTTGAGATGACTTTGTCAAACTCAAACGCCTCTTGAATTCAGCTAACATGGCAACTTGGTCCCAAGGTCCTAACCAAGTCATCTTTGCTTGCTGCTGTTCAACAAAGTACAAACTATAGAAAAATAGAACAAACTTTAAACCAAAATTGCATTGTCACTCCTTAAATCCTAATTATATACACAATAATCACAATTTTAGACCAAATTACATTCTTAAGTAACTACCACCAAACCTAGAATAAAGGAAAAGAAGGTTAGGACGCAATTCAGCAAATCAAAAGCTAAAAAGCAAGTTAAAAAAAATAAATTAACCACGAACATGATAAAGCCCCAAACCCCAAATAATTGATAATTACACTTTTTTTTTTTAATCGACCACAATTACAGGTGACCCTTTCCTAAACTCCTGCTATGTGCGGTTTAGTGAACCGAGCTGCTTTTTTTTTTTTTTTTTTTTTTGTTCTCAGACCAAGATTCAGAACTCGGCTGAGTTGAGATACTGAGTAGTTCTTCCGACTCAGTACCGAGTCTGACTCACTCGTCCTTCCAATACTCCTTCCCAGTCTATCTCTTCTTCATCGTCATCCTCATCCTTCATCCTTCTCCGCATGGAAATCAACATCCTCTTCGCCTTCTCACTTGCCCGCTCGCTTCCTTGCTCCACCACCATCTGCAATACTTCAGCTGCATTCGTCTCTTTTGCCATCCCCTTGAACCTCAAACTTCCCTGACTAAGTGAGTACAGAGCCGCCACGCAATTCTCCCGAGTCGACTCATCCAACTCATTCCAATTTCTCAATATCCCCACCATTACATTCACTGCATTAGCGTCCAGTAACGCCGCCTTTCCCTCTTGACACACAGCCAAATTGCAGATCACCAAGACCACTCTACCCGCCATATCCCTGGTTTTGAGCATTCCCAAAAGCGTATTCGCTGCTCCTAGTTTAACAAGCTTCAGTCGGTTACTCTGCACTAATGTTAAATGATAAAGAGCCAATGCCGAGTCATGACGAGTTCGCTCAGTCCCCGACCTCAGTGCATGTAAAAGCGGCTGCAATGCACCCAATACTCCAATTGCTGTCTTGTTGTCGTCTTCCAGCGCCAAACTGAATATCGCGCCGGCTGCGTGCTCCTGAGACTCCTCGAAGCCGCCTTTTAAAACATCAATTAACAGAGGAGTAATCCCCGCTCGAATGATTTTCACTTTATTGGCATCCGCCAGCGAGAGATTGACCAATGCAGCAACAGCGTTCGTCTGAACTCCCGCGTACCTCGAGACAATCAGCGGCTTAAGAGCCGATAAAAGCCGCGGCGTGCACAGTGAAACCCTAGCTTCCTCATCGGTTCTGGTACTTTTTCTCAGTGAAATTACAGCTTGTTCCTGGTCATAAACATCCAATTTCTTAAACTGAGCAACGTAATAATCATCCTCCGACGACGTGGAAGCAGACGACGGGACTTCATCGGAGATTATCTCCGACGAAGTCGATTGCGACGAGGACGAGGAATAGCAGGAGGGGCGAGTTTTAAAAGGAAGTAGCGGCGAGTTGTTAGCTATAACAGATTCCTCCGAGCTGGAAGGAGAGTAAAAGTGATGATTATTCCTCGGATTCAGTTCCGTGGCAGCATGAGAGAGTAGCACAGGTGGATTCTCCGCCACTCCTTTGAGCAATTCCCTCTCCGAAACCCGTATTCTTGAATCTTCTCTAGATATCGAAGAAGAGGAAGAACTAGGCAAATTCTCCGCCATGTAAGCACGAACAATTGCCTCAACGGCATAATAATCAGGCTGCTGAGGCTTCTCCGCCCCTGATTTCTCACACCAGCTGAGAATCGTCGTCCTCAAAGCTAAATTCGGAATCACGTTAGTAAAATCAGGGGTTAACCCGTTTGGAAGTTGTGGTTTAAACCCCAAATCCTTACAGACTTGAACAGAAGTCCTCTCAAAAGTCTGACCAGATGACACCACAACTGGATCAAACATTAAACAGCCGTAAATGGGACAAATGAGTTCTTTTGGTGGGTCATTTTTATCAAATTTGGCCGAAGAAGAAGACCTGTAAATAAAGATTTTCCACATAGACTTACTTCGGCCATGTCCACCCGTTTCCCCTTTATTAGCTTTTCTGAAAGGGGAATACATGGTGAAGTTACAAATTACAAATCGCTAGGGTTTTGCTAGCAAATGGATTTAATAGTAGGTAAGAAAAAGACGGAGATTCATGTGGTAGTATTATTTTGAAATTGAATTTTAGGGAGATTCAGTCAGATAGATAGAGTCAGGTTTCAGTAGGCCGTGTGTAACTGAAGATTGATTGACCTTGTGTAAACAAACTGGGTCTCCTCGACAGTTATTTGGTTTGGGTATCGTATCCGTATGTGTTTTTGTTTTAGGACATGTTTCTTGGGTTATTTACTTAAGTTACCACTTGAGTTAGTCTAACATAGACAGCTCACTGTGCCATTTCATGTCCTTTTAACAGCCCATCCTTTTTGGTAGCTTTCCACCACTAATACTACTCTTTGTTTCTTTCTAGAACTATTTGAATTCTACTCGAGAATTTATTTTCAAGTTATTTACAAAATTCTTAGTTTTATGATTTTTCGACAATTTTTTTTTTCACTTTTTATGTATAAGAGAATTGAAAAGTTTTTTTTTTTTTTCAAAATTAATTTTATGAAAGAGCAAGAGATCTGTTTTACTCAAATTCTACTATATGATAATAATATATATAAAAAATTATTAATAAATTACTTAAAAAATTTAACCGTCCAAAGCTTGTCGCGTACGTCCTTTGAAGTGCTTCAGAAAGTTTCTTATATAATCAAAACTGTTGATGTAGTAAGTTTGCATTTGTATTGCTTTTTCTAACTCTGTCTTCTATAATAAATAAAGGTTAAACCACACGCCTCAACTGAACGTTGTTCACTTTGGGTATTTGAAGTATTCATAAATTGTGTCATTTTGACACGTTTCGACATCAGCACAGGTGCGTGTGTCTCACACGCTGGAAGTATGGATAAAACGGTCAATTAATTTGTACCAACTCATTTAAATTGCCACATCACTATATGCACCTAAAATTTTATTTTATTTTTTTGAAAAAATGACTAAAACACATGGAAGGGGACCAATTATAAAAAGACATTTGTCATTTTTATAAAAAAAAATTATATAATTAATTTAAATAAAAAATATTAACAACCCCACCCCCACGTTATATTATCTTCCTAACCACCCCACCCCATATCATCTTCCTCGACCCACCCCACCCCCTACCTTTTCTTTTTTCTTTTTCTATTCATACACTTTTCTTTCATTTTCTTTCATACCCACCGTCAAATTTTCATCACCACCATAGCATTACAATCACTAAACTCCACACAACCTTAATCTCCATTAATGGAGGTTGAGTCCTCCATTAATGAAGGTTGAATTTTTCAATCCATCGTTTTGCTCATCCTTTATAGAAGTTTCTGGAAGCTTGAATTTTTTGAATGATTTGAAAAATGTAAATGATTTACTTATCTTCTTGAAGAAAGAAAGAAACACACAGTGACATTTTTCAATTAATTTATTTTTTTTTGGCTTATCTTTTTTGTTTATGTGAACCCGTAAAAGATAGTGTGAAAGAGAGAGAATACAAGAGAAGAGTGGAGTGGGGTGGGGGCTGCCAAATAGAGAAGAGGACTTGGGATAGAGGCTGTCGCGGAGATGGGTGAGGGTGGAGAAGATGACTTTGGGGTTTGGGGGTGGGGTGGGGGTGGGATGCCAAATAAAATTAAATAATTGTATAATTATTTTGGAAAATGCCATGTGCCATTAATTAATTGGTTCTTTTAATTTAATTATCTATATATATTAATGAGTTGGTTAATTATGTCATTCATTGCTATGTATATATATTGTTGCTGACTTGGAAACAATTTCAATAATTTAAAACAAATTAAAGATAAAAAATTATGAAAATACCTCTCAAAAATTATGAAAATACCCTTGAAACGCGTCCAAAAGCGAGCGTAATACGATTTTTTTACTGAATCAGCAAAAGGTGCCAAAATGATACAATTTATGGCTACTTGAGGTGCCTAAAGTGAACAACATCTAGTTGATATGTCAAAGTGAAAGATCATGCCATGTTTAGGGACTGCCAATAGATTTGGCCATAAATAAATATTACCCTCGAACCACAATTAGTATAATTCATGTAAGAACCACCATGCCTAGCTCTTGTTAATATTGTAGTAGTATTTTTTTCCTTTTCTATAAATAATGAAATTAGAATGAATGGTGCCTCATTTTTTTTAGTAATAATAAATTATAAATTTTTAAAAATATATTAAATATTATTTATAGAAAAAATAGATTTTGTATATAAAAAAATTTAGATCGAGTTTGATATAGCTAATCCAGAATACTATGTGTTAAGAAATTAATACATTGACTTTATTATTAATTAAAAAAAATCTTAGAAGAAATTTATTATATAATTTAAAAAATAAACTTTATAAAAATAATTATTTTTTCTTAAAAACGTAAGGCCTTCGTTTGATTTTGGCCTTAGGCCACGAATTCGCTTGAGCCACAACTTGTAGGTACTCTTTGGACCACTTGAAAGAAGTGATCCTGAATGCAAACGTTGTTTGAGTTCTGTCAGATCAAATCCGAATATTGGAGCATAGTATGTTTTCTTTGTCTGATCAGTAAGAACAAATGAGATAGAAACACTCATGAACGGATACTTTAATTATAAAATTAGACACTTCGATTATAAAATTATAATTTTTTCGTTCAGGTGACATAAACTACCTTGATCTATCATGTTGATCGACCATATATAATTCTTGTCATAGATTTTTTGGAGTCTTCAGTTATAATTTGAATACAATTTAGAGGCTTGCAATTTTTCTTAATTTTTTGATTTGGAGATTCTTGTATTGAATTGAAATTAGGCACACCCTTTTTTTTAGATTAAAAATAGTCTCTACTGAATTTTTGTATTACGATTTCACGCAGATTACCACATAGATACCACATAGAACATATATGTGTATGTTGTTGTTTTTTACTTTTTTGTATGGATGGATCTTCATAACTAGTATATTTTGACGAATTATAATAGTTGATATTCGTATTATTAGTAACTTTTATTAAATATCACATTATAAGTTTCAAAGGACGTGTTATCTAAGAGACCGGTTGGATAAGATTAAAAAATAGTCGTTTAACTTAAATGATTAAAAGTTTAAAAGAAGTGCTTATAAATTAAGTAGATAAGTATTTGGATAAAAATACTGAATCTGAAAAAAATTATTTATGTATTTGGTAAATAAGTGATGCTAAACACTTTTTTGTTGTCAAAATGACTTAACTGTTCTCCAAGCTATTAACACCATAAATAAGGTGAGTTATTTATATTTTTTCATTTTAATAATTCAAAAATAATTTCTATTTAAATACACTTTCGATGTAAAGTGATTATGTAAGGTCAATTTATAAATTTAAGTTACTTTTTTATTTTTAAATGTAAAAAAAATTAAAAATTCTAGGACATTTTTATATAAGAATAGTATTATTGCAACCTTGTAATAATTTGACTATATCAAAAAATATGTAAACCTCAGATGTAATGATCGATTCACTAAAAAAAAATGGAGAAAGATGAAGAGGAAAGAGACGAAGAGAAAGGCAAAGAGAAAAAAAAAGAAAAACTATATAGTTAAGATCTTCAAGTTTAGGGTATTATTGAAATTAAAGGAAAACATAAGAGATAAAAGGTAAATGTTTTTGTCAAACCTAAAAGAATTTTAATTTTAAAAGTAAAAAACTGGTACCCAGTTTCTCCCCTTTTGCCCTTTTTAATAACTTTTTAATTTACCAAACACCTAAAAAATTTTTTAAAAAAGATTTAAAATTGATTTGATCAGATTTTAATCCTATTCAAACGAACTCTAATTTATTATTAAAATTATAACTTTATATCAAATTTAAAGATATTTTATATAACTTATAAGTAGGCGTTTGACCATGAGATTTTTTTTTTTTTAAATTATTTTACTTTAATAAAAAACATGAAAATAGTAGTGTTTGACTATAAGAATTATTAATTTAATGAATTTTTTTTTAAAAAGTAAAAACAAATCTTTTTTACTTCCATTTCTCTCACAAGATTTTAAAAATAACATCAACAACAACAACAAATATCATCTCTCACTTTAACTCTAATTCCAAATCTAACTTTGAGAAATTATTATTTTCATGCCAAACGGTTATGGATATAAATCATTCTCATAATTTATTTATTTTTTGTGAAAAGGTCGAAAAAAAAAAAGAAGAAAGAAAGAAAGTTATTCCCAAAACTACAATCATAAACATATTGAAAAAGTACGTAAACTTCACCCAAATTTGATTTGCCATGTTTTGAACCCAAAAAATCGAGCGGTTGTATACACGCTCTATACTATAAAGTCTCTCACGAGTATTCGGCCCTTTTTTGAACCAGCATTTTTCACCCCTTTTTCATGAAATTCACCATTTTCTTGGCGAATTTGGTGTAGGAAATTGGTAGAGCAGAGTGCAACATTTGCCAGGAGGATGATTCTTTGAGAAGTTGGAGAGTCCGTGTGCTTGCAGCGAAATTCTCAAGGTGAAATCGTTTTTCTCCCTTGATTTTACTTGCGGAGAATCTGATCATATCCATTTCATTGTAATTTTTAGACATTACTAGATCATAATCCAGTAGGATGAGTATATCAGCATATGTATCTCTTTCCTTCACTAGTTAAATAAAGAAATTAATATTGGCTAGGTTTTAAAGAGGGCTTTTAGTGGTAACTTGTCGCTAACAAAGTGGAAGAAAAGAAGTGAACAGTAAGGCTTAAATGGGTTTAACATAGAACTTGTGGTTACTCAACTCGGATGTGGATGATTAAATGAACTTTGGGTGGAAAAGTTCTACTTTCTCCACCCCGTAGGTAGCACCATTTCTGTTTCATTCCTACTTCGAAAGTTTTTTAAAAGTTCGTTTTAATACTCTGAGTAGTAAATTCACGTAACAAAGTAATTTTATTGGGCTATGATAAAAAATTAGGCTGCGAGACATGTCCAGATGAATTAGAATGAAAGGGTTGCGGAAAGCTTTGGGAGTAAATTTGTATATAGATTAAAGTGTGAAAGAAATACTCTCTGATCACAGCCATTAGTTTCCACAATTCTCTCATCCGAAGTCGCATAGATTGACATCTCATCCGAGTATATTGATTAAAGTGAACCCCAGTAATTCAAGCAGTAATAGAATAAAGACTGCGGAGAAATACCATTGGAAAGAACTCGAATGGAGGCACCAGTGTTTTGCTGGATAGGCTTGATGAAAGACCCTTGCTTTTCTCTTAAGTTCACAACTTACGTTGATGCTACAAGTAGTCTGATGGAGCAGAATGTAGCCCCAATATAATTAATAGCCCCGGAATTCCTTCTAGTCTCTCTGTTAGTTATTCTAAGAGGAAGCGCAAGCGGACATGTGCCAGGTATCGATTTGGTGATATCTTGGGTGCCATGGTAAGAGGGGGTGGGGGGTCCAGGGTGGAGGTATCTGTGCATGCCCGCCCCCCTCCCTCTCTCTCCCATTGCCTCAGCGATGATGTGCTTCGTTTCAAGGCTGTCGTCGTTGGGAGCCCTTTTTCTTAAGCAAGCTTGATTTCATTTGAGTTGTGGTTAGCCACCATAATGAACCATGACGTGATCCTTACTCCTGTTATAACGATATATCCTGCTACATGATATATCAGATTTCACTTCAGGAAATCTTTGATTTCGGGCAACGCTTATTGAGATATAGATGTAATACCCTTGCCACTGTTGTCCTTCTGTTTCAGTTCCTTTCTTTTTATACATTTTCATCCTCGTAATGGCTTTATTGCCTGTATACATGCATAGCAGAGTGAAGAAAAATATAGCTCAGCCAATTCAGGAAAAAGGTAGGAAGTTGCTGTTATTAGTTTTAACATTAAATCACTGGTTCCAGCAACATCTAAAATGTATAATTCCGTTATGTCAGTTAATCAGAATGTTGGTGCTGCTTAAGTGTGATATTCACGTGACCAGAATGCTGATGGTACTTAGGTTCTCTAAACTGTTTTGATTGAGTCTGTTGATTCTTAGAGTATACTATTTTAGGTATCGTAAATGAAAGTACTCAGTCAATTACTTTGTGTAAACAGACAAGGGTGCAAGAACGCAAGAACGCAAGAACAAGAAGGTCATCCTATATAGGGCTCATACGCACAGCTCTTACCGAACCCTCAATCAGGAGTGTGGAGAAACCCTAGTGGAGGTGGGCATGATGACAAAGCTCATCCTGCTATTCATCAAACTAAATTTTCTGCAGGGAAATCCAGATGGAGCCAGGATCACGACGTTAGTACTGGTTCTGACACTATTCTTAGTTGGTAGCAACTCATATAGGAGGAGTTGCAATAAGCCCTTGTGACCTATGTTGAACCCCTTTTCTACTACTGAAATTTGTTCTTAGCAGAGAGTGTATGAGTTGGTTGTTCGCCATTTCTGGGCCTGTGTTTCTCAACCTGCTGTTGGGGCGTTGAGATTGATATTGCTGGTGAATCTTTTTCTGCATGTTGGAGAGTGATACTTGAGTAAGTTTTCAATACAATTGTAGTTTTGGTGTATGCATTCTTTCTTATTGATAGCACATGCTTTGACAGCATGGTGCCTTTTTTTTCTTTGATGAGGTTGACTGTGTGCTGCCATGAGTAGAAAAAAGCGAGCATATAACATGATACTGTTTCTAAGTTGCTTTCTTAGTTCTAATTCTGTTTTAGTGATTAAAGTCCAAAGCTAAGATTTAAAAAGGTATATTCTAGTTCTTTAAACTTCTTCACAGGAAGATAGTCTTTTTCATGATACAAGTCAATTGTGAAATATTTGGGGATCAATGTTATGAAATTAGGTCTTCCTTTTTAAGCACAAGCTGTTGCGGTAAAGCCACTGAAAGTGTAATCCACCATAACAGGCTGGGACCTCTATGTTATCTAGATAGTATGTTGATAAAAATTGCTGTGTGGATTGATATGGAACCATTTGAGGTGCTTTTCGGCTTATAAGAGAGTTAATTATAAGTACAATTGTGTAGAATTTTAGGGTAGAGAATTGGAAGATTAAGAGGAATCATAGACATCTTAGGATGATATTTTCTTCTAAGAGGAAGAGCAAGTGCATGTGTGTTAGTTTTGATTTGTTGATATCTTGGGTACCATGGTAAGAGATTGAGGTTGGGGGGGGTTGGGGTGTAGGGGTGGTATCTTTGGGCGTAAGGGTGGTATCTTTGCATGATGGTAGTGTTTATTTTTTGTTCTTTTTCTTTTCCCCCCCTCTTGGTGCCTTAGTGATGATGTTCTTCTTTCCAAGGCTGTCGTTGGGAGCCTATTTTCTTAAGCAAGCTTGATTTCACTTGAGTTGTGGTTATCCACCATAATGAACCAAGACGTGATCCTTACTCCCGTTTAACGATATATCCTGCTATATGATATAGACGTGATCCTTTCGACCGTTGTCCTTCTGTTTCAGTTCGTTTCTTTTTATAAATCTTCATCCTCGTCAAAGTTATGTGATTTTCGTCAATTGCCTGATGACTTAAGAGTTGTTGTTTCTGCCTCTCTTGTTTTTTTTATTCAATTTGTATCTCTACTAATTATTTTGGTGGAAAACATTTTTTAATGCAACACACACACCAAACATGTGTTCAACACTGGTGCAATGAGAAGAGGAGATATTACTGGTGAGATTTGCCATCAGGTACGTGTCACTCCCCCAGCTGGTTTCCATATTCTTTTGTAGTATAAGATGGCTGAAAGACACTCCCATTTTTTTTTTCCATTTATGAAGAACTGAACTGGTAGGGGTCAAGTCAATCACACCTAGGTTTATTAGTAGTATATACTTCATTCAATTTACTTTGGTTGCTATTATGTTATTATAACCTTAAATAGGGAAGAAGTGTCAAAATTATTAGACTTTAATTGGGCAAGCTGTGTAACATTAAAAAGTGTAAAATGATCAAGAAAAAGATGCATAAGCATATAGGGAACATGAAACATGTTAAAAAAACAAAGGAAAAATGACTTACAACACAAAAATTATAAGATAATTCAAATAAATACTTCCAAACAGAAGATATTGGGTCCAGGCAGGGGGCGGGCCTAGGCTCGGCCGTGGTCTCGGGTCTGTACCGGGGGGGGGGGGGGG